>NW_012117010.1:1259935-1270155 GCF_000951035.1 Colobus angolensis palliatus | reverse complement strand
GTTGATGGGTGCAGCACACCAACATGGCACAAGTATACATATGTAACAAACCTGCACATTATGCACATGTACCCTAGAACTTAAAGTATAATAAAAAAAATAAGAAAGTAAAAAAAAATTCTTTTTTTTAAGAATTTTGAATATTGGCCCCTATTCTGTTCTGGCTTGGAGAGTTTCTGCTGAGAGATCTGCTGCTAGTCTGATGGGCTTCCCTTTGTGTGTAACCTGACCTTTCTCTCTGGCTGCTCTTAACAGTTTTTCCTTCATTTCAACTTTGGTGAATCTGGCAATTATGTGTCTTGGAGTTGCTGTTCTCGAGGAGTATCTTTGTGGTGTTCTCTGTATTTCCTGAGTTTGAATACTGGCCTGCCCTACTAGGTTGGGGAAGTTCTCCTGGATGATATCCTGAAGAGTGTTTTCCAGCTTGGTTCCATTCTCCCCCTCACTTTCAGGCACACCAATCAGATGTAGATTTGGTATTTTCACATAATCCCATATTTCTTGGAGGCTTTGTTCATTTCTTTTTCCTTTTTTTCTCTACACGTCTCTTCTCGCTTCATTTCATTCGTTTGATCTTCAGTCATTGATACTTTCTTCCAGTTGATCGAGTCGGTTACTGAAGCTTGTGCATTCGTCACGTAGTTCTCGTGTCATGGGTTTTATCTCTATCAGTTCATTTATAGCCTTCTCTGCACTGATTATTCCAGTTATCCATTCTTCCATCCTTCTTTCAAGATTTTTAGTTTCTTTGCACTGGGTACGTAGTTCTTCCTTTAGCTCTGAGAAATTTGATTGACTGAAGCCTTCTTCTCTCAACTCGTCAAAGTCATTCTCCGTCCAGGTTTGATCCATTGCTGGCGATGACCTGCATTCCTTTGGAGGGGGAGAGGCACTCTGATTTTTTGAATTTCCAGCTTTTCTTCCCTGCTTTTTCCCCATCTTTGTGGTTTTATCTGCCTTTGGTCTTTGATGATGGTGACAAACTGATGGGGTTTTGGTGTGGGTGTCCTTTCTGTTTTAGTTTTCCTTCTAACAGTCAGGACCCTCAGCTGTTTGTCTGTTGGGTATTTCTTGAGGTCCACTCCAGACTCTGTTTGCCTGGGTATTAGCAGCAGAGGCTGCAGAAGATAGAATATTGCTGAACAGCGAGTGTTGCTGTCTGATTCTTGCTCTGGAAGCTTCATCTCCAGGGTGTACCCCACCGTGTGAGGTGTGAGGTGTTCGTCTGCCCCTAGTGGGGGATGTCTCCCAGTTAGGCTACTCAGGGGTCAAGGACCCACTTGAGCAGGCAGTCTGTCCATTCTCAGATCTCAGCCTCCATGCTGGAAGGTCCACTGCTCTCTTCAAAGCTGTCAGACAGGGTCATTTACATCTGTGGAGGTTTCTGCTGCTTTTTGTTTAGCTATGCCCTGTCCCCAGAGGTAGAGTCTACAGAGACAGGCAGGCCTCCTTGGAGTGTGGTGGGCTCCACGCAGTTCGAGCTTCCAGTAGGCCTTGTTTACCTACTTAAGCCTCAGCAGTGGCAGGCGCCCCTCCCCAGACTCGCTGCTGTCTTGCATTTAGATCTCAGACTGCTGTGCTAGCAATGAGGGAGGCTCCTTAGGTGTGGGACCCTCCCGGCCAGGTGTTGGATATAATTTCCTGGTGTGCCATTTGGTAAGACCCTTGGTAAAGCACAGTATTAGGGTTCAAGTTACCTGATTTTCCAGGTGTTGTGTGTCTCAGTTTCCCTTGGCTAGGAAAAGGGATTCCCTTCCCCCTTGCACTTCCAAGGTGAGGCGATGCCTCACCCTGCTTCAGCTCTCACTGGTCGGGCTGCACCAGCTGACCAGCACCGATTTTTTGGCACTCCTCAGTGAGATGAACCCAGTACCTCAGTTGAAAATGCAGAAATCACCTGTCTTTTGTTTCGCTCGCACTGGAAGCTGGAGGCTGGAGCTGTTCTTATTCGGCCATCTTGCTCCGGGCTTTTTCTATTTCTTTCTTTTCTTTTCATGTTTTTTTTTTTCTTTTTTGAGATGGTGTCTCACTTTTGTCACCCAGGCTGGAGTGGAGTGCAGTGGCCCGATCTCAGCTCACTGCATCCTCCACCTTCTGGAATCAAGCAATTCTCCTGCCTTAGCCTCCTGAGTAGTTGGGTTTACAGGCTCCTGCCACCACGCCCAGCTAATTTTTGTACTTTTAGTAGGGACAGGTTTTCACTATGTTGACCAGGCTGGTCTTGAACTCCTGACCTCAGATGATCCACCCCCCTGGCCTCCCAAATTTCTGGGATTGTAGGCAACAGCCACCGTGCCTGGCCTCTTATTATTTATTTCTAGTTTTATTACACTGTGGTCTGAGAAAGTATTAAATATAATATTGATGTTTAAAATTTTGTTGAGATTTGTTTTGTGACCTAATGTATATTCCATCCTAGAGAATGTTCTATGTGCTGGTAAGTATAATGTATATCTGCAGCTGTTGGATAAAATATTCCTCAAATAAATGTTAGGTTCATTTGGTCTATTGGTCAGATTGTTTTTCTTAGTTGATTTTCTCTCTAAATTATCTGTCTAATGCTAGGAAGGGGATGTTGGAATCGCCAACTGTTATTGTATTGGAGTGTTTGTCTCTTTAGATCTACTGGTATTGCTTTATATATCTGGATGCTTCAGTGTTGGTTGCATGTGTAATTAGAATTATTATATTATCTTTCTGAATTCATTCCTTTATCATTATATAATTACTGTCTTCATCTCCTTTTATACTTTTTGATTTAAAGTTTATTTTGTCTGATACAGTTATAAGTACTTCTATTTGCTTTGGTTTCCATTTGCATGAATTATCTTTTTCATTCCTTCACTTTGTATGCATCTTTGAAAGCGAAGTGAACTTTTTGTATGCAGCCTATAGTTTGGTAACATTTTAAAATCAATTCAACCAGGCTATATCTCCTAAATGGAAAATTTATTCTGTTGACATTTGAGAATATTATTGATAGATGAGGACTTACTCCTGTCACTTTGTTAATTGTTTTCTAATCTTTTTGTATATCCTTTTTCTTTTTCTTTTTTTTCTCTTACTGTTTGTCATTATGGTTTCCTGACTTTCTGTAATAGCAATATTTGACTCCCTTATTTTTTCTTATTTTTGCATTTGCTGTACCCTGAGTTTAATACCTTCTGTTTCCATGGTGATGTATATTGTCCTTTTGCTTGCAGATGAAGGACTACCTTAAGTGTTTCTTGCAGAGCTAGTCTACTGGTGATTAATTCCCTCAGTATTTATCTGGGAAAGACTGTTTCTCCTTTACTTTGGAAGGATAACTAATGGGCATAATATTCTTGGCTGACAGATTTTTGTTTTCAATGCTTTGAATATATTATCCCATTCTCTTCTGGCCTTTAAAGTTTCTGCTGATAAATCTATTCTTAGTCTATTGGGAATATCTTTATATGAGATTTGATACTAATATGACTTGGCTGTATTCTCACCCAAATCTCATCTTGAATTATAGTTCCCACAATCCCAGTGTGTTGTGGGAGGTACCCAGTGGGAAATAATTGAATCATGGGGGTACTTACCCTTATGTTGTTCTCATGATAGTGAGTGAATTCTCATGAGATCTTATGGCATTATAAGGGGCTTTTTCCCCTTTGCTCACCACTTCTACTTCCAACTGTCATGTAAAGTACATATGTCCTTCCCCTTCCTCCATGATTATAAATTTCCTGAGGCCTCCTCAGCCCTGTAGAACTGTGAGTCAATTAAACCTCTTTCCTATATAAATTACTCAGTCTCAGGTATTTCTTCGTAGCAGCACTCAAACATAAATTGATACCACAGAGAGTGGGATACTGTTGTAAATCACCTCAGTCTCTGTGGTATCTGCTGTTGTCCCCACCTGAAAATGTGGCAGCAACTTTGGAACTGGGTAACAGCAGAGGTTGGAACAGTTTGGAGGGCTGAGAAGACAGGAAGATGTGGGAAAGTTTGGAATTTCCTAGAGATTTGTTGAATGGCTTTGATCAAAATGCTGATAATGATATGGACATGAAGTTCAGGCTAAAGTGCTCGCATATGGAAATGAGGAACTTCTTGGGAGCTGGAGCAAAGATGACTCTTGCTATTCTTTAGCAAAGAGACTGGCAGCATTTTGCCCCGGTCCTAGCGATCTGTGGAACTTTGAATTTGAGAGAGATAATTTAGGCCATCTGGGGAAACATATTTCTCAGCAGCAAAGCATTCAAGAGGCGACAGAGCATAAAGTTTAGAAAATTTGCAGCCTGACAACGCAGTGGAAAAAGTTAAAAACATTTTCTGGGGGAAAATTCAAGCTGGCTACAGAGGTTTGCATAAGTAGCAAGGAGCCAGATGCTAATTGCCAAGACAATGGGGAAAATGTCTCCAGAGCATGTTGAGACCATCATGGCAGCCACTCCCATCACAGGCCTGGAGTCCTAGAAGAGAAAAATGGTTTTGTGGGCCGGGCCCAGGACCCCACTTCCCCCCACCCTGCTTTATGCAGCCTTGGAACATAGTGCTCTGTGTCCCTGCTGCTTTAGCTCTAGCTGTGGCTAAAAGGGGCCAAGGTACAACTCAGGCCATTGCTTCAGAGGGTGTAAGCCCCAAGACTTGGAGGCTTACTTGTGCATGTGGGTACACAGAAGTCAAGAACTGAAGTTTGGGAACCTCTGCCTACATTTCAGAGCATGTATGAAAATGCTTGGATGTCCAAGAAGAAGTTAGCTGCAGTGGCAGAGCCCTCTTTGAGAACCTATGCTAGCACAGTGTGGAAGGGAAATGTGGGGTTGCAGTCCCATATAGAGTCTCCACTGGGGCACTACCTAGGGGAACTGTCAGAAGTGGGCCAACATCCTCCAGACCCCAGAATAATAGATCCACTGACAGCTTGTACTGTGTGCCTGGAAAAGCTGCAGACACTGAACACCAGCCCATGAAAGCAGCTAGGAGGGGGGCTATACCCTGAAAGCCACCGGGGCAGAACTGCCCGAGACCATGGGAGCCCACCTCTAGCATCAGTGTGACTTGGATATGAGACATGGAGTCAAAAGAGATCATTTTGGAACTTTAATGGCTGATGTATTGGATTTCGGATTTGCATGGGGCCTGTAGCACCTTTGTTTTGGCCAATTTCTTCCATTTGGAACAGGCATATTTACCCAATGCCTGTACCCCCATTGCTTACAGGAAGTTACTAACTTACTTTTGATATTACAGGCTGAGAGAGAGAAGTGACTTGCCTTGTCTCAGATGAGACTTTGAACTTGGACTTTAGGGTTAATGCTAGAATGAGTTAAGACTTTGGGGGACTATTGGAAGGGCATGATTTTGTTTTGAAATGTGAGGACATGAGATTATGAGGGGCTGGGGTAGAATGATATTGTTTGGCTGTGTCCTCACCCAAATCTAATCTTGAATTATAATTTCCACATTTCCTACGTGTTGTGGGAGGGACCCAGTGGGAGGCAATTGGATGATGATGGTGGTTACCCTCATGCTGTTCTAGTGATAGTGAATGAGTTCTCACAAGATCTGATGGCTTTATAAGGAGCTTTTCCTCCTTTGCTTGGCACTTCTTCCTGCTGCCATGTCAAGAAAGACATGTTCACTTCCCCTTCCACCATGATTGTAAGTTTTCTGAGGCCTCCTCAGCCCTGCAGAACTGTGAGTCAATTAAACCTCTTTCCTTTAAAAATTATCCAAGCTCAAGCCTTTCTTTATAGCAGCGTGAAAATGAACTAATACAGATACTTCTTTCTTGCTGTTTTTAGAATTCTCTGTTTGTCTTTTACTTTTGACAGTTTTACTCTAACATGCACTGGAAATGAATTTTCTGAGTTGAATCTTTTTGGAATTCTTTGAGCTTCTTGTATTTGGATGTCTGTGTCTCTTGCAAGACTTGGGAAGTTTTCTGCTATTAATTTGTTAAATATGTTTTCTATTATTTTTCCCTTTTCACCTTCTACAGCACTGAAAATTCATATCTTTCTTCACTTTCTGGTGTCTGATATATCATATATGCTTTCTTCATTCTTTTTCTCTTTTTCTTTCGCTTTTTTTATCAGACAGGTTATCTTCAAGTTCAACGATTATTTTGCTTATGAAGTCTATTGTTGAAGATGTCTTTTGTGATTTAATTTTATTTATTGAAATCTCCAGTTCCAGTATTTCAGTTTGATTTCTGTTCTGATGATATCTATCTCTTTTGAATTTCTCTTTTAGATCATGTGTTGTTTTCCTGACTTTTTTGTGTAGTTTAATCTTTGCTCTCTTGTGTCTCACTCTTTCTTCAATATTATTATTTTGAAATTTTTTTCAGTCATTTCATGGATTTCCTTTTTGTTGGGATCTTTTAATGAAGAATTATTGTGTTCCTTTGAAATTGTCATGTTTCCTTGCTTTTTCATATTTTCATGTCCTTACATTGAAATTTGTGCGTATGGTACAACAGTTGCTTTTTCAAGTTGTGTGGATTGATTTTCATAGGGAAAGACTTTTTTATTGATGTATCTATAATGTTGATTCAATAAGATTATTTTGCTTTGAATGTGGGTATGCACAGTAGTTAGATTTTGTATGATTTGAGGCAGCTGTAATCAATGTCAAATTTGTCTGCGTCTTCCTCATTTGCTTGGGCTGCAGTTGTTAGTGGATGCTGTGGTGAGACTTTGTTGGGGTCAGGAGCATCAAGAAGGCAGGTCCTTGGGCGCAGGTTGCCAGTTCTCAGGCCCCCAGGCAGTCTCCACTGACACCAGTGGTAATACATCTGGGTGAGCCAGTCCTTGGACTTCCAGGCATATTGCTTGTGTGTTGTCAGTAGCAGTGGTGGACTAGGTAGACAGGCATGTCCTCAGACCTTCGAGTGGTGTACATAGTGGGTGTGGTGGTAGTGGTAGTCTCTGCAAGCCACCCCTTCCTCCCCATGATGGTGTTTGCATGTCATTGCCAGCAGCCATGGTGGTAAAGGCAACCTTTCCTCAGGCTTCCCTATTGAGTGCTGCCAGTAGTGGTAAGGTCAGCTTGATCTCCAGGCTTCTAGACATTATGCATAGGTGCTACTGCAAGAGGCTCTTGGCAGGGTAATCCTATCCCCAAGTGGTGCACATGGGCATGGGCTGACTTGGGTAGGGCACGTTTATGCCTGGATCTCCAGATGGCATGTTCAGACCTTGGAAGTGGTGACAGTTGGTGGTATAGGCTTGTTCCAGAACCTCCTTAGGGTGCATGCAGGTGTTCTCTGGCCCTACTGCTGGAGAGGGCAGGGTTACTGTCATTGGCATCAGTCTCAAGCAGGTGGCTCTCAGGCTGTAATGAGTGCATTCTATTACTCTCTCTGTCCTGGAGGCAGCCCATTTCCTGAGCTATAGGACACTGCATGGGTGAGAATGCTTGAGAACTAGCCCCTCCACTCAGTCCAGCTGGCCTTATGTCACTGCAGCTCTCTGGATAAATGTAGGATGATGTCAGTAGGACTTCAGTGATGTGGAGATAGAGGGGCTGTTGGGCCCCAAACAGTATCTAGTTTGGTGGGATCTGGACTCTCCAAATGGCTCCAGGCTGCATCTGTTTGGATCTTGGAGAGGGTGTGGGACCCAGTACAAACTCCCTCCCTGTAACAATGGAATTGCGTGGATTCCAGGAAACTTTACCTGTTAGTCTCAGGACCCACAAGGGCTTAAGAACTCTTCCATGGCTGGGATTGCAGGAGCCTGCAATGGGGATGTCCTTGGAAAAAGATATTTTTCCCACAATGGAGAGTGCCTTCTGGCTCCATGCCAATCCTGGCCAGGCTGTCTTCTTTGCTTCTTTACTTCTTTCTGTTTCCATGCTTTAGAGGTTCTCTGTCATTGCCCTGCTGCATCCCAATGTTCTCTGTTAGACACTCTATTTGATGACTGTTTTTGCTCCTGCTTTGTAGAGAAGGTGAGTGCCAGGTGCCGCTCGACAGCTATCTTAAAAGGCTACAAGAGCTACTTTTTAAAAAGTGTGTATTAACATAGGCATCCTAAGTTGTTCTTCTCCTATTTGCATTATTTTCTGAGCAATTAAGTTAATGTGAATTTCCCAGAATGTATTTAGTTGTACTTTGAAGATTTTGTGAGTTTGATTTTCTAAACAGAGATTTCCTGAGTGTTGACTTCCTTTAGACTATACCTCATAACACTATTACAGTAACACTCTGGACATAACCGTCTTACAGACATATCATATTGTTCTATAATTATGTACATATGTAACACCACCATGAATGGTAAGGCCTAAAGGATGCAAAACTGTACTCTTTGTTGATTGTTGTATAATTTCTATCTTAGCACTGTACTTGACTTAGCCACTAAGGAAGTGTTATTTGAAGAGAATCTATAAAAGCATCAATGAACCAAAGTTCCTTTCTTGTTATATACTCCTTTTTTAAAAACATTTATATAATCAGGTAATAACTCTTGCCAGCCACTAACATAAGAAAGCTTTTTCTGGGACCATTTGGCTTTTTCTGTGACAGATAAATTGCCCCAGCTGTTTCTTAACATGAAGATTATGAAAATAGTTAAATTAGAAAAACTATCTCATAGTTTGAAGTCTAGTTCCTTCTCCAGAGCTTCTTGTATTACATATGAACCTTTTTAAAAAATTTTCTCCCATATAACAAACCTGCTCATGTAACCCCTGAATCTAAAACAAAAGTTTAAATTATTTTAAAAAAGGAAAATCATAACTAAGAGAAAATATGTTTACTGTTTATTAAGTGGAAAAAATTCTCTAGATTATCTTCAGGCAACAAAATTATAGTTAAATGTGAAGTATTTTATGAATTGTAGTTAGAAGCAGACTTACTGAATGGTGTATTTATTTCTTAATAAAAATTATGTAGAATGTGACAAAGTGTTTGAAATATTGAATAATATATACTTGAAGTATGATTACTTTTTCTTTATGCAGAAATTTTTAATATTGTGATATTTCTTTGTTCTAAAAAGTAATTTATCAAAATTAGTACATAAAGACCTGACAAGGGTGAATTACACTGTACCTAAATTATATCTCAAAAAACTTGATTAAGAAAGGCAGGTGTGGTGAATGGTGATTGATTGAATTAAAAAATAATAATAATACAAGTGTCTATAAGAATACAGAATACATACAGCTTTTTTCTTCTTTTCATTTGTTGTGCAGTTCACTAAATCTTTCATGTCGTGTTCTGATAAACTGATTGTATCGAATTAGTGATGATACATAGTAAAAATAGGAATAAAATGGAACAAATATGATGCCTTTTAATTTCTTTGAGTCA
Source organism: Colobus angolensis palliatus (assembly GCF_000951035.1). Lineage (NCBI taxonomy): Eukaryota > Metazoa > Chordata > Mammalia > Primates > Cercopithecidae > Colobus > Colobus angolensis. The sequence continues at coordinate 1,260,860 of NW_012117010.1, read as the reverse complement.
GCTCTATTCAGTTGTCTTTTGTAACGTAATAATCTGAGGCCAATAAAATTTGCTTTCAATTTCTAAGCAAAGTTATTGGAAAGGTTCTGCTCTCTTGTGAGCCAATCTTGTCATCACTAATCATGGGTTTTGTATCCACTGCTCCTAAAAATTATACCTGCTCACTTTGGTAAACTTTTCAAAGTTTAAGTACTACCTAGGAAATGATTTTAGCCTGTGGCTTTTGCCTGGCTGTGCAGTCACTGATGCTTCTCCAGCAGATCTGGCTCCTGTATTTTGCCTGGTTGAGCAGAGTTTGATGCTGTTATAGAAAATACTTAGAGTCCTAGGCAGAATATTTCCTGTTGATTTTACCCTCACTGGATATTTAAATATTTGTTTTCCATCAATAATGGACATACAGATCTCTACTTTTCAATATATACCATATATTTCACCAGCTTTAATTTCTTTTCTCTAGCTCTGTCTTGATTAGTAGCCTAACACACTGAGATATTGCATTCTTTCCCAAGAATACTGCTTTTATGCTTCCTCTTGTCTATACATATCTTCCTTCAGAGAGATAAGTATAAATTTAAGTGACTATAGTCCTCATGGACCCCAACACACTCTTTAAGATTTTGTTAACACATAAAGCTGATTTGGCCCTTGACTGCCCACATCAGGGACATCTGATTCCATTGTCCTATAAAAGGCTAAATTGTAAGGATTATTCTGAGTGGTTTCAGAGATTAACAATACCTCTCCCTACTCTTCCTTTAAGTTCTCTGCCTCCTCCTTGCCCCAATGCATCATCACTAAGCAGAGCAGATACTCCATAATGGTTGAACTAGTTTACAATCCCACCAGCAGTGTAAAAGTGTTCCTATTTCTCCACATCCTCTCCAGCACCTGTTGTTTCCTGACTTCTTTAATGATTGCCATT
>NW_012117010.1:1146713-1257617 GCF_000951035.1 Colobus angolensis palliatus | reverse complement strand
TCTCCCATTATTATTTTATGAAAATCTCTTTGTAAGTCTCTATGGATTTGCTTTATGAATCTGGGTGCTCCTGTATTGGGTGCATATATATTTAGGATAGTTAGCTCTTACTGATGAATTGATCCCTTTGCCATTATATAATGGCCTTCTTTGTCTCTTTTGATCTTTGATGGTTTAAAGTCTGTTTTATCAGAGACTAGGATTGCAACCCTTGCTCTTTTTTTGTTTTCCATTTGTTTAGTAGATCTTCCTCCATTCCTTTATTTTGAGCCTATGATGCTTAGCTTCAAAGGATTGGCTAACTTTACTGTTAAAGATTAATGTAGTTGGTGGCTTGAATTTGAAGCCAGTGCACATTTACCATTCCAACAATTCTAGAACCGTTAAGTGTTATGCTAAATCTACTCTGGCTGCAATCTATCAATAAAACAACAAGCCTGGATGGAAGCATTGTTTATTGAATATTTTAAGCCTACTGTTGAGACTTACTGCTCAGAAAAAAAGATTCCTTTCAAAAGACTACTGCTCATTGATAATGCACCTTATCATCCAAGATCTCTGATGGATGTATAACGAGATTAATGTTTTAATGTCTACAAACATCTATTTTGCAGCCCATGAATCAAGAAGTAATTTTTTTATAAGTCTTTTATAAGAAACTTATTTTATAAGGCCATAGCTAACATGGATATTGATTCCTCTGATGAATATGAGCAAAGTAAATTGGAAACCTTCTGGAAGGGATTCACCATTCTAGATGTCATTAAGAAAATGTGTTATTCATGATAGAAATACAAAATATCAATATTAATAGGAGTTTGGAAGAAGTCAACCCTAACCCGTATTGAATGACTTTGATGGCTTCAGGACTTCAGTGGAGGAAGTCACTGCAGATGTGGTGAAAATAACAAGTGTAATAGAATTAGACATGGAGCCTGAAAATGTGATTGAATTGCTGCAATCTCATAATAAAACTTGAATGGATACATACTGGTTTCTAATGGATAAGCAAAGAAAGTGGGTTCTTGATGTGGAATCTTCTTTTGGTTAAGATACTATAAACATTGTTGACAACAAAGATTTAGAATACTATGTAAAATTAGTTGGTAAAGCCATTGAGAAATAAGAAATAATACTAATACTGTTTAGAACTGAAGAAATCATATGAAGATCACACAATGCATGCACCTAGAATCTGATCAACATCACCCAAACTAAGCAACACCATGTGCCTAATACAACCAAAATAATGGATTTATCTTTAGGAAAAAGTCATCTAAAAAACAAATTTCAAAAATGGGAAAAGCAACTCATATACCAGATGTTCATATATCAAAGTAAGGACACAAGAAACATGATAAAAGGAAAGATTGTGCCTCCAAATAAACACAGTAATTCTCCAGCATCAAATTATTATGGAAAATAAATTTATGAAATCCTGGAACAAGAATTCAAAATATCAATTTTAAAAAAGCTCAGTGAGATAGAACACAAATAATACAAAGAAATCAGAAAAAGTAATTCATGATATGAATGAGAAATGTATCACTGAAATAGGTATCATGAAAAAGAACTTAAGAGAAATTTTAGAACTGAATAATTCATTGAATAAAATACAAAATATATTTGAAAGCTTCAATCAACTAGATCAAGCAGAACTGAAAAATCCAGAACTTGAAAACAGATCTTTTGAAACAACCCAGTCAGATAAAAGTAAAAATGACAGAGGGAAAAAGAAAGAATAAAGAATATGTGACATATGGCACATGATAAGGGAAACAAATATTTGAATTTCCTGTGACCCCCAAATGCAAAGAGAGAACAAAAGGAAGAGATAAGCAATTTAACAAAATAATAGCTGAAAACTTCTCAAGTCTAAAAAGAGATTTAGACAGCCAAACACAGGAAGCTCAGAGATCCCCAAAGGGACAAAATTCAAAAAGATCTTTCTTACTGTACATTACTTTGCAGTAAAAAGAAACAAAAAAGGTCATTATATAATGATAAAGGGACCAATTAGAAAGAAGATATAACAATTCTAAACACATATGCACCCAACACTAGATCACCCAGATATACGTAGTAATACTTATATCTGATAAAACTGTCAAAAGTCATCATATGATGAAAACTCATCATATGAACAGTGGATTCCTTTTTTTTTTTTTTTTTGAGACAGAGTCTTGCTCTGTCGCCCAGGCTGGAGTGCAGTGGCCGGATCTCAGCTCACTGCAAGCTCCGCCTCCCGGGTTTACGCCATTCTCCTGCCTCAGCCTGGGACTACAGGCGCCCGCCACCTCGCCCGGCTAATTTTTTTTGTATTTTTTAGTAGAGACAGGGTTTCACCGGGTTAGCCAGGATGGTCTCGATCTCCTGACCTCGTGATCCGCCCATCTCGGCCTCCCAAAGTGCTGGGATTACATTACAGGCTTGAGCCACCACGCCCGGCCGAACAGTGGATTTCTTAGCAGAAACCTTACAGGACAAGAGAGAAGAGGATGATTTATTCAAAGTCTAAAAAAAGAAAAAAACATCTGCCAATCAGGAATAATATACCCAATAAAGGAATTCTTCACAAAGAAAAATTAAGTATTTCCCTGACAAGCAAAATATGATGAAACTCATCACCATTAGACTGGCCCTACAACAAATGCTGAAAGGAATCCTACAACCAGAAGTGAAATGATGATATCTACCATTACAAAAATACACAAAAGTTTATTATGAACTAGTAGAGCAAACAAATAAGGAAGACAGAGGACTTAAATGTTACCAATATAGAAAACTGCCAAATCACAATAAAAAGCAAATAGATGAAAGGAACAAAAGATACATAAAACAGCCAGAAACCAATTAATAAAATGGCAGGAATAAACCATCACATATTAATAACAACCTTGAATATAAACAGATTAAACTTTCCACTTAAAAGATATAGATTGGCTGAATGGATTTAAAAATATAACTCATCTATATGCTTCTTACAAGAAACTCATGTCACCTGTAAAGATACATATAGACTGAAAATAAAGGTATAGAAAAAATATTCCATGCAAATAGAAGTCAAAAGCAGCAGGAGAAGTGATACTTAGATAAAGTAGACTTCAAGTTAAAAAAAACTGAAAATAAAGAAGTCAATGTATGATGATAAAGGTACAATACACCAAGAGAATAGGACAATTTTAAGCATATATGTACTCAACACCATTGTCTACAGATATACAAAGCAAATATTACCAGATCTAAGGGGAGAGATAGGTTGCAATACTCTAATAGTTGGGAACTTCAACAACCCACTCTAAGCATTAGACAGATTATCTAAACAGAAAATCAACAAAGAAACATTGGATTTAAACCTGAACATCAGACCAAATGGATCTAACAGACACTTAACAGAACATTTCTTCCATGAATATAAGTTCTTCTTATCAGCACATGAAATATTCCCCAGGAGTGACTGTGTTAGAACACAAAAGTCTTAAAAATCTAAAGAAAAATTAAATAGTCTTAAGTATCATCTCTGACCACAGTGAAATGAAATACAGAATCAGTAAAAACAGGAACTTTAGAAACTGTTCAAATACATTCAAATGAAATAATATGTGCCTAAATGAGCATTAGGCCAAGAAAATATTAAGGAGAAAATTTAAAAATGTCTTGAAACAAATAAAAATCAATATGCAACATTTCGAAATATATGAGATACAACAAAAGCAGTGCTGAAAGTTTGTAGTAATAAAAGTCTACATAAAAAGAAAGATTTCAAACAATCTAATGATATTAGATTGTTTGAAACTTTCAAAACAAGAAACAAGGAAAACAGTAACAAACCAAATCCACCCTTAATAGTAAAAAAAAGAAACTAATAAAGATCAAGCAGAACTGATGAAATAGAAACTCAGACAAACAACATAAAAGATCAACAAGTTTTATTTTTTATTTGTTTTTATTTTTTATTTATTTATTTTTCTTGAGACAGAGTCTCACTCTGTTGCCCAGACTGGAGTGCAGTGGCGTGATCTCAGCTCACTGCCAGCTCCACCTCCTGGATTCATGCCATTCTCCTGCCTCAGCCTCTGGAGTACCTGGGACAAAGGTGCCCGCTACCACTTCCAGCTAATTTTTTGTATTTTTACATTACAGAGATGGGGTTTCACCATGTTAGCCAGGATGGTCTCGATCTCCTGACCTCATGATCCATCCACCTCACCTCCCAAAGTACTGGGATTGCAGGCATGAGCCACTGTGCCCAGCCTCAACAAAAGTTTTTCCAAAAAAAACAAAAACTAAACAAAATCAGTAATCTGTTATCTAGATTAACCAAAGGAAAAAAGGGAGAATATCCAAAAAAATACAATCAGAAATGAAAAGGGAGACACTGCAACAGATACCATAGAAATACAAAAGATCATCACAGACTATGATGAACAACTATACATTAAAAAATTGATAATCTTGAGAAGATAAATAAATTCCTGGACACAAACAACCTGCCAAAAATGATTCAGGAAGAAATAGAAAACTTTTAACAAATCAATCACAAGTAATGAAATTTTATCAGTAATAAAAATATCTTCTAACAAACAAAAAAAAGTTCAGAACTGGGTGGCTTCACTGTTGAACTCTACCAAACTTAGAAAGAATAACACAAATTATCCTCAAACTATTCCAAATAACTGAAGAGGAGTGAATTCTCCCTAACTTGTTCTAAGAGATCAGTATTACCCTACTGCCAAATTCAGCAAAGAAGTGAAAAATAAATAAAACTACAGGTCAATATATCTAATGAACAGAGTTGCAAAAATAATCAACAGTATACTAGAAAACCAAATACACAGCACATTAAAAGGAAAATACATCATGATCAAGTAGAATTCATCCCAGAAATGCAAGGATGGTTCAATATATGTAAATCAATAAATATAATACTTTACACCAATGGAATAAAGGACAAAACCCATCTGATCATCTCAATAGATGCATGTAAAACATTTGATTACGTTCAACTTCTTTTCATAATGGGAAAGTTCAATAAACTAGTCATAGAAGGAGCATACTTCAACACAATAAAGGCCATATATGATACTGCCACAGCTGCTAACATCAGACGGGAGAAATTCTGAAAGCTCTTCCTCTTTGTACTGGAACAAGACTAAGATGCTTAGTTTAACTACAATACTTTTATTCCACATAGTACTAGAAGTCCTAACCAGAGCAGTTAGGCAAGAGAAATAAATAAAATACATCCAAATTGGGAAAGAGGAAGTCAAACTGTTCATTTAGGCAAATGATATCTTTTATCTAGAAAAATCTAATGCCCACCAAAAACTCTTAGATCTAATAAACTCAGAAAAGTTGGAGAAAACTAAAATATACAAATCCCTGTAGAATTTCTAGACACTAATAACCAACTTATTGAGAAAGATATCAAGATGATAATCCCATTTAAAATACTACAAAAATTACACAGAAATACATGTAACGATAGTGATTAACAACCTTTACAAGGACATCTACAAACTACTGATGACAAAAATGGAAGAGAACACAGATAAATGGACAAGCATCCTATACTCATGGATAGGAATAACTAACACTGAAATGATCACACTACTCAAAATATTCTACAGATTCAATACAATCCTTTTCAAAATACCAATATCATTTTTTCATATAAATAGAAACAATCCTAAAATTCACATGGAAACAAAAAGGAGTCCAAATATCCAAAGCAATCCTGAGGAAAAAGAGCAAACCTAGAGGGACCACACTACCTGACTTCAAAATATATTACAATGATTAAGTAACCAAAACAACATAGTATTGGTATAAAAGAAAATATAGACTAATTTAACAGAATAACAAATGCAGAAATAATTCCATATATTTACACCCAAGTGATGTTCAACAATGATATCAAGAACATCTGTTGGGAAAAGGACACCCTCATTAGTAAATGATGTTAAGTATGTTTTATATCCATATGTGGAAGAATGAAAATGGACTCCACTACCTCTCCATATACAAAACTCAACTCAAGATCAATTAAAGACAAATATAAGCCATGAAACTATGAAACAACTAGAAGAAAGCAGAGAAAACACTTCAGGACATTTGTCTAGGCAAAGATTTTAAGGCAAAGACCTCAAAAACACAGGCAAAAACACCAAAAAGATAAATGCACTTGCGCGTTCATCACAGCACTATTCACAACAGCAAATTCTTGGAATCAACCTGGATGCCCATCAACAGTGGACTGGATAAAGAGATATTTTATATATACATACATATATATGTAATATATAAAATATATTACATATATATGTATATATAAAATATATTACATATATATTTTATATGTGTAATATATGTAAAATATATATGTAATATATAATATATGCATTATATATATCATGGAATACTATTGTAGCTATAAAAAGAGAACAAAATCATGTCTTTTGCAGCAGTGAGTGCAGCTAGAGGCCATTACCTAAGCAGATTAATTAATGCAGGACCAGGAAATCAAATACCACACATTTTCACATATAAGTGGAAGCTAAACATTGAGTACACATGAACAGCAAGATGGGAACAATAGACACTAGGGACTACTATAGCAGGTAGGGTCAGAGGGAGAGGGTAGTAACTGAACAACTACCTATTGAGTACTATGCTCACTACCTCAGTGAAAAGATCATTTGTATACCAAACTGCAGTGACACAGAAATTATCCACGTAATAAACTTGCACATGTATCCCATGAAACTAAAGTAAAAGTTAGAAAACAAACAAACAAACAAAAAATAGTTGAATTGAACTGTATTGAACTAAGAAGCTTCTGTGTAGCAAAGGAAATGAACAAGAGGGCAGAGGTAACTTGCAGAATGAGAGAATATATTTGCAAACTATTTTTCTTAAAAAAGGGACTAATATCTACAGTATGAAAGAAACCCCAGCAATGCAACAATAAAAAATAAATAATCCAAGTAATAAGTGGGCAAAGGACATGAGCCCCAACATGCCTTAGGAGGAAACATACAGATGGGTAACATTTATACAAAAAAATGCTCAACATAATCATCAAGGAAATCCACATAAAAACTACAATGTGATCCATCTCATTCCAGTTAGAATGGCTATTATTAAGAAGACAAAACAAAAAAACAAAAAAAACAGAAGCTGGTGAGAATGTGGATAACATGGAATGTTTATGTGCTGTTAGTAGGAATGCAAATTAATGTAGACATGGAAAGCAGTATGGTGATTTCTCAAAAAAAAAAAACAAAAAATAGAATTACAATACAATTCGGCAATCCCACTACTGAGTATTTGTCCAAAGGAAAATAAATCAATATATCAGAAGGATACCTGCATCGCCATGTTTAGTGGAACCCTATTCACAGTAGCCAAGATCTAGAATCTATCTCAGCATTTATCAACAAAAGAATGTATAAATGTCTCAGATGCTGTAGTGCACAGTCATACAGAGCTAGTTCAGATGTTTCTCTTTGAAGCCATGGTCTCTTGAGCATGCCCATGCTCTGGGTGTAAACATAGCAGCCATGGAGAGCTACGTCCACAGTGAACTCTGAGCCTGCCTGTCTTTCTTGGCTTCCCAGGTGTTTCATAATCACCCATGCCTTGCATACAGTTACCAATGTGGCAATGGATGCACTTGTGCTCTGAGCCCAGTGCCATTACTGCCCCACACTCCAGAGTCAGTATTCCCTCCCTGCAGGCCTGTACTTTAGGCCTCAGTCCTATGCTTGACCAACTCATCAGACTCCAGTGCCACCACGGAAATAAAAGGGCTAGCAAACTTAACCCAATGACAAAATGGATTTATTCAATTATGACTTCTCCAGCAGGAAAATAAAAGACTGAAAGAACCCTAATAGTGATTGTTATTAACGGTCCCAGCAATTCTCATCACAACTGCAGATATCCACAGTGTTTGCTGCTAAGGATGCCTGCAATCTTCATCAACCCTGACATCAGCTGACAGAACTATACAGAGACTATGCAACTTCACCCTTGGTGCTGGAACCTCTGAACTCCAACCAGCAAGCACTGCTGTACACACCCACCCCAAAAAGCATGATCTTTCAACACCAAAAAGAGTATGCAGAGTCTGAATAAGTGACTTCTCCACCAAATGTGCAGACATCAGCATAAAGCAACAAGAAACCTTAAAAACCAAAGAAGCATATCACCCCAAAGACCACAATATTTTAGTAGTTACCCCAAAGAAATGGAGATGTGCAAACTTTCTAAGAAATAATTGAAAATAATTATTTTAAGGAAGCTCAGCGGAGTTTAAGAAAATACACAGAATTAGCTTATTGAAATCAGGATAACAATAAAAAAATGATAAATTTTACAGATATATTAAAATTTTATTTAAAAAGAAAAATTCTGGGGCTGAAAATACAATAAATAAAAAGTTAATATTTTCAATAACAGAATGCATCAAGTAGAAAAAAAGATTTAGAGACAAGTTATTTGAAAATACACAAAGAAAATAAGAAAACCAAATATATGGAACAGAGTCAAAAGATCAAGTATTGTAAATTATGAGTTAAAGAAGAGAAAGAAATATAAAGGAATAGAAATCATATATATATATATGTATATATATATATAAAAAATATATATATTTTTAATAAAAGCTGGCCAGGCTCAGTGGCTCTTGCCTGTAATCCCAGCACTCTGAGAGGCCGAGGTAGGCGGATCATGAGGTCTGGAGATCGAGACCATCCTGGCTAACACAGTGAAACCCAATTTCTACTAAACATACAAAAAATTAGCCAGGCATGGTGGCATACATCTGTAATCCCAGCTACTCTTTGGGAGGCTGAGGCAGGAGATTCGCTTGAACCTGGGAGGTGGAGGTTGCAGTGAGCCTAGATCGTGCCACTTCACTCCAGCCTAGGAGACAGATTGAGACTCCACCTCAAATAAAAAAGGAAGAAAAAAAAAAAAAAACCTGAAAATTTCTACAATCTATAGGAAGATATAAATTTTCTGATAAAGAGCAAAGGTGTCTATTTACATTCAATCCAAACAAAACTGTACAAAGACATATTAGAGTCACAGATTCAAAAATCAAAGTCAAAAAGAGGATCATGAGAGTAGCAAGAAAACAAAGCATATCACATATAAGGAGTTTTCAGAAGGCTATGAATGGAATTTTTAGAGGTCAAAAGAGAGAGAGATGATGTATACAAAATGCCTAGAAAAAGCAACCCCCCCAAAAACAGCAACAACAACAACCAACTGCCAATCGAGAATAATTTATCTGGCAAAGCTGTCTTTCAGAAATGATTAAGAGATAAAGACTTCCCAAACAAAAAGTGAGAGAGTTTATCGCCCCCAGAACTGTCTTAAAAATTGTGAAAATGAATTATTTAAGGTAAGAAAATGATGCTATTAGTAACCTAAAACACAAAAGTATAAAACTCACTGGTAAAAAGGAAGTACAAAGTAAAATTCAGAATATTCTAACACTATAAAAGTGGCATGTAAATTACTTAAATCTTAGTATGAAGCTTAAAAGAAAATAATACTAAAAATAATAGTAGCTAAAATAATATGTTAAAGGAGACAAAATACAAAAAGATGCAAATTGTGATGCTGAAAACATAAAATGTGGGGAGAGAGTAAAAGTGCAGATTTCTTTATGCAATGAAAGTTAAATTGGATTTACAATAGCAATGACATGGAATCAACCTAACTGCTCATCAGCTCTGGACTGGATAAATAAAATGTGGTGCATATACACCATGGAATATTATGCAGTCATAAAAATGAATGAGTTCATGTCCTTTGCAGCATGGAGTATTGAGTACACATGGACAAAAAGAGAAGAGCAATAGATACTGGGCCTACTTGAGAGTAGGGAGTGTGGGAGGAGAGTGAGGAATGCAAAACTACCTACTGAGTACTATGCTTATTACCTATGTGAAACAATATTCAGTACACCAAACCCCTGTGACATGCAATTTACCCATGTAACAAACCTACACATGTACTCCCTGAACCTAAAATTTAAAAAAATTGGAAAGAAAATTAAAGCTACATTGTTAACAGCTTAAAACATACTGTTATAACTATAAGATGCTTTACATGAGTCTTATGGTAACCACAAAGCAAAAAGCTTTGTAGATACATAAAATATAAAAAGTAAAAATTCAAAGCCTAACACTAGAGAAAAATATGTAATTGCAAAGAATGTAAGAGAAGAAGGAAAAACATGTACAAAATAACCAGAAAACAAGAAAATCACAATATTAAGTTCTTACTTTTCTACAATTACTTGAAAGTAAGTGGATTAAGTTCTCCAATCCAAAAACCTTGAGTGGCTGAATGGATAAAAAATATATTACTCAATTAAATGCTGCCTATAAGACACTGACTTCACCTTTAAGTACACAAATACACTTAAAGTGGAGGGATAGAAATAGATATTCCAAGCAAATGAAAACCAAATATAGAAAGGGTAGCTATACTATATGTAACATAAATGTGCCTATAAATGTAATGCACCACATTATCATAATGAAGAATAAAAGCCATATGATAATCTGAATAGATACAGAAAAGGCATTTGACAAAATTCAACATCATGTCATGCTAAAAACTTTCAATGAATTAGATATACAACTGATGTACCTCCACACAAGAAAGGCTATACATGACAAGTCCATAGTTAACATCATAATCAATGGTAAAAAGTTGAAAGTCTTTCCTGTAAGACCAAGTACAAGACAAGGATACCCACTCTTTCCACTTGCATTCAACATAGCACAGATGTTCCTCAACTTACAATGGGATTACATCATTGTAAGTTGAAAATATCGTATGTTCAAAATGTGTTTAATAGATCTAAACTCTCAAATATTGTAGTTTAGCCTAGTTTACCTTAAATATTCTCAGAACACTTACATACATTAGATTACACTACATTTGGAAAGAAAACATCTAAAATAAAGCCTATTTTATAATAAAGTTTTGACTATCACACGTAATTAACTGAATAGTCCTCAAAATGAAAAATAGAATGGTTGTATAAGTACTTGAAGTGTGGTTTGTGCTGATTGTGCATTGCTTTGACATGACTTTAAATTGAAATTTTGTAAGTTAAGCATCACAAGTCGGGGACTTTCTGTACTGAAAGCCCTTGCCAGAGCAGTTGGTCAAAAAAAATAAAAATAAAAAAAAAAAACAATAAAAGAAATAAAAGGCATTTAAATTAGAAAGAAAGAAGTTAAACTATCTCCATTTGTAGACAACATAATCTTATATATACAAAACCCTGAAGACTCCATCAAAAAAAATGTCAGAATAAATAAGTAAAGTGGAAGGTGTGAGCCCCCAAAATCTGAGACAGGTCTCAGTTAATTTAGAAAATTTATTTGCCAAAGTTGAGCACATGCATCCATGACACAGCCTCAGGACCTGATGGCATGTGCCCAAGGTGGTCAGAATACAGTTCGGTTTTATACATTCTAGGGAGACATGAGACATCAATCAACATATGCAAGATGAACACTGATTCAGTCTGGAGAGGCGGGAAAACTTGAAGCAAAGGTGAGACTTGAAGCCAGGAGGGGGCTTTCCAGGTCACAGGTAGATAGATGACAGACAAATGGTTGCATTCTCCTGAGTTTCTGATTAGCCTCTCCAAAGGAGACAATCAGATATCCATTTATCTCAGTGAGCAGAGGGGTGACTTTGGATAAAATGGGAGACAGGTTGGCCCTAATCAGTTCCCAGCTTGACTTTTCTCTATAGCTTAGTGATATGGAGGCCCCAAGATGTATTTTCCTTTCACAAAGGATACAAAATCTATACACTAACAATGAACTAGCCACACAATCAAGAGAATAATTCCATTCACAATAGATACAAAATCCAAAATACTTAAGAATACATTTAACCAAGGAGGTTGTTAAAAACTATAAAATTCTGATTAAAGATATTGAATAATACACAACTAAACAGAAAGATGCTCGTGGTTCGTGGACTGGAATAATTAAATTGTTAAAATGCCTATAGTATCCCCAAATAATATACAGATTCAATACAATTTCTATCAAAATTCCAATGAATTTCGTCACAGAAAAAGATAAAAAATTTTAATAATTTTAAAGAGCTATAAAATACCTCAAATAGCCAAAGCAATCTTAAACACATAGGGAAAAGCTCAATGCATCATACTACTACCTGATTTCACAGTCTGCTACAAGGCTATAATAATCAAAACAGTATGGTATTGAACTAACAATAGACATAGTCCAGTTGATCAGAATAGTGAACCCAGAAATAAATCCACACATTTATGGTCAATTGGTTTCCCAAAAAAGAACACAAATGTACAATAGAAAAAGGACAATCACTTCAATGAATGGTGCTGGGAAAACTGAATATTCACATGTAGAATGAAATTAGACACTCATCTCACACCACATACAAAAATCAACTCAAAATAGATAAAACATTTAAATTTAAGATCTGAAACTGTAAAACTGCTACATAAAAAAGGAGAAAGCTCTATGACATTGGTCTTGACAATTTTTTTTTGGATATGATCCCAAAGTACAGGCCAGAAAAGAAAAGCTAGTCAAATGGAATTATACTAACCTAAAATACTTCTGCACAGCCAAGGAAACGATAAACAGAATGAAGAAATAACTTGCAGAATGGGAGAATATATTTTCAAATCATATACCTGATAAAAGGCTAATACTAAAAAATATAAGAAAGTCAAACAATTCAGTAGATAAAAAAATAAACAGCCTGATTAAAAATGGGCAAAGGACCTGAAGAGACATTTCTCAAAAGAAGACATACAAATAGCCAATAGGTATATCAAACAATGCATTAACATTACCAATAATCAGGGAAATGTAAATCAAAACCACAATGAGGTATCACCTCATACTTGTTAGGATGACTATCATCAAGAAGATAAGAGATAATTGTTGGTGAGGGTATGGAGAAAGGGAACCCTTGTAAACTGTTGGTTGGAATGTAGATTGGTGAGTCATTACAGAAAACTGTGCAGAGATGCCTCTAGTAACAAAAAATGTTACTAGCCTATGATCCAGTAATTCTACTACTGAGTATATATCTAAAGAAAATAAAAATCATTATGTCAAAGAAATATCTGTACTACCACATTCATTGCAGCATTATTCACAATAACCAACATAGAGAATCAACTTATGTGTCCATCAACAGATGAACAGGTGAAGAAAATGTACTATATATACACAATGAACTCTTATTCAGCCTTAAAAAGGAAAGAAAATCCTGTCATTTGGGATAACATGGAAGAACCCGGAGGTCATTAAGTTAAATTATCCAGGCACAAAAAGACAAATACCACATGACCTCACTTATATATAGATACTAAAAAAGGTGAACTCATAGAAACAGAGACTAAAATGTTTCCAAAGACCGAGGAATAAGGGTACTGGGTAGATGTCAGCGAACGCAAAATTTCTGTTAGATACAAGGAATAAGTTCAAGATACTTATTGTGCATCATGGTAAAGTTAATAAAAATAAGTATGTACCTAAAAATTGTTTTAAGAAGTATATTCTAAGTGTTCTTATCACAAAAATATAAGTATATATATATAAAATATATATTCCTTTGATTTGAAATGACTTTTATCATTAGTCTCCAATTACCAGCATCCTGATCAGTCTTCAGTACCTATCATAGATGCCATGTATTCATTGAACCTTCTTGATCCCTACAATTTTATAGATTTTTAAATATTCTGCCTTATATTCTGGTTAGTTATATATTTGTTTTATTGCCTGTTTAGATTCTAAACATATTGAGAGCTGTGTCTTTCTTTCCCATAATAGATCCTTAATACACATTCACTGTTTTGAATTGAAGAGGAATTGAAGTACTTTAAAAAGTTACAACTCTATTTCCTTTCTATATATACCCAGTAATGAGATTGTTGGAACATATGGTAAAAGTATTTTAATATTTTGAGGAATCTCCCTACTGTTTTCCATAATGTACTAATTTGAAATTTGGATATATAAATTTGGATGTACTAATTTCACTTCTACAAACTGTATAAGAGATTCCCTTTACTCTGCATCCTTGCCAACAATTTTTTTTGTTTGTTTTTGGCTTTTTGATAATAGCCATTCTATCTGAGATGCAGTGATATCTCATTGTGGGTTTCTTCATTTTTTTTCCTTTGCTGTTCAGAAGATTTTCCATTTGACATGATTCCATGTGTCTATTTTGGTTTTCATTGCCTGTATTTTGAGGTCTTATTTAAAAATTCTTGATCAGCCCAATTTCATGAAGCATTTCCTGTTTTTTTTTTTTTTTTTCCTGGTAGTTTCATAATTTCAGGTTTAACATTTAAGTCAAAGAAACATCTATCTACACATGCATGTTTACTATGATGGTATTCACAAATAGCCAAGATATGGAATCAATTTAAATGCATATCTAAGAATGAATGAATAAAGATGTGTGTCTGTGTGTGGAATACTATTCACTCATAAAACAGAATAAAATACTGTCATTTGCAACAACATTTGTGGCAACATGGATGAAGTGATGGCTGATACTCTTCCACTAGTTTTAGAGTAATTTTTATATACTAATAGTCAAGCTGGACTTATCCACACCAGCACTGGAAAGCATCCAATGTAGGTGGAACATGCCCATCTAGAAAGCATTAAGGTGTTTTGCCTGAACATTCTCCAGGCAGCTGAATGAGCCTTAATAGCAGGATGGAGCAGGATGGCTGTGTGTATCTGATATAATGCTAATAGTTTATCTTTCCATCTAGGTCTTTTAGTTGGAAAAGAGCTGGACAGGAAAATTCTACAATCCCGTGATTACTTACCATCTTCTAATCACATTTTATATAATGGAGAGCTTTCAGAAAATGAGATAATTTTCTGGTTAAAAAAAAAAAAAATCACCAGATAGTAAGCCATATCCATTTCTCTTTCTTCCTCGTGAACAGACTCCAGTTTTGTTCCAGGTGACAATGGATCAGTTAAATATTTACATTACTGAGTGTCTTTTTATCTAATGTTGGTTAAAGAGATGTAAGTATAAGTAACTGAGTTAGGCGTTTGGGAGAGCTCATTAATGAGTGGCAAAATAGGATCAAATGCACATTTCACATTGCCCTTTATCAACGTTCCTGCTTGAAAATATAGATGCAGTGCTTGGAAGTAGAATAGCTTCTTGTAAACTTGAGAATGAGGGTCACCCATGGATCAATAGAAAGGGTCAGATTCCTGATGGCAATGTGCAGCCCAGTATACTCACACAGGATGGTTGTTCCTTTCCTGCACTATGCCAGGGTTCCCTTCTTCCATTTCTGTCCTTTAAAATTGAAACCTTGAGACTTCATCTAGGCAGGGAAGGAAATCTTCAGGTCCCTTACTCTTTAAAAGGTGTTCCATTCTGCTATCTCTGATACAGAAAAGACAGAGAGATCTAAAGGGACAAAAGGAAAGTCACATTCCTTGGATGAAAAAAAATGTAACAAAGGGGACCATACATTTGAGGTTCGACTTGTAGTTTGGAATTTTATATTTAATGCTGTAAAATATAAAAATGCAATGGTTCATTAAATCAATTTGATAATGAGCACTAGCCGAGGACATGAAGAGCTGTAGTCTGACATGTTCAGAAAAAAGCATGCTCCACTGGAAGGGGTAAAAGCAAAACATGACATTTTTCTCACTACTACACAGGCAATAAGTGAAAGAAAATATTTAGAATATTATAGAGCACAAAATTAAGTCAAGGAGTATAGCCACATAATATAAATGTTAAACTAAACATTCACTGAATATAATATACCACTGGGTCGGTATTCTTTGTGCCAGATTTTATAGGACAGAAGTAATAACAACGAAAATGAGTTGTCTCTAAAAGAATACATTCAACATGGTACTTTAAAGGAAAAGGTCAGTTGTCACCATGATAATTCAGTAGGAAACTTACCCTTACTTTTAATAAATTATCCTTTGTTATTTAGTAGAAAGTAAAGAAGGCAGTCAATTTTAGTCCTGAATTCTAGGGGGATGAAGTTAACTCTCTGTAAGTCATTTACTAACTAGCTTGAAACTTCTGAAGCATAGGAGAAAGCAACAAAGCAGCTAACAAATAAGCAGGGGCTTAGCTAGGGGCCCAGTGCAGTAGAGCATCTGGCCATGCTTGCAACAATGCTCCAATGCTCAAGAACAGAGTCGAAAAATCACATGCAGGTTATATACATACTTCCATATATAAAATCAATGAGCTCATGATTACAACAGAAGCACATATGGTTTAAAAGTATGTTTCTTCCAAAGGTTGTGTTATATTCTTTCTCTCTCCCCATAACCTAGGTGTTCGGCCTCTACTGAGGGAGTGTAAAGCTCTGGTTAGAGCAGAGTATAGTTAATTAGGAGAAATTTCCTAGAGCAGAATTGTGAGGCAGGGCACAAAGGGAGTGAGGGGTATAGATTGGTGAATCATCTTTTGATCCAAATGCCCAGAAAAGAAGGATGGAAAAGACTCAATAAGTATTAATCCATTTTGCTTTATACAGATAATAGCATTATCTGCCTAAAATGTTGAATCCAGGAGACTAGTTCTAAAGGGTTTATGTTTAATATGTGTAGTAACTTTGATGAAAAGTTCTGAAACTGTTAGTATTTTAGATCTTGATATTTTACCCTTTTTTCCTATCAGAAACAGTTAAACAAGTATGCAAGTTGTGTACATAAGTATACGTGAAATATATATATATATATATAAAACATAAAATTTTAAAAAATCTATTTGTCATTGTATGACTTATTTAAAAATAATGATTTTCTCATTAATCTATTTTACTTTTCACAAATCTGTTTCTTGAAGCTGAATTTTTATAACAAGGTAATAGCAAAATGAGTAAACTGAAAAAAAGGTCTACGAAGAGGAGTTTGTACAAGAATCACAAAAAGAAAATGATGATTTGTATTTGTCTGACACAAACATCTACTGAGACTCCCAATAAGGACATATGTGGCAGAGGCCCTTGTTGGTTGAGATCTTTGAGAAACTAGAATATTACTTTGTAAGTAACATCCTTTGTGGGGAATTCCTTCTTTGTAAAGGAATAATATCAAATTAACATATATTAATTGCTTTACTAAATCCCAGTTCAGTCATTTACTAGCTATATGATCTGGGAAAGTTATTTAACCTTTGTAAACTTCATTTTCCTCATCTACAACTTGGAAATAGTAACAATAACTCCTCTATCGGATTGCTGGGAGAATAAGATTATATATTTAAGCCATAGCAAAGGAGTATACATTTTCAAATAAGTGTTACCTACCATCTGTTATCATTATCATTACTGTCATATTTTTACCCAAAGTGAAAAAATACAGTCTCAACTCTTAAGCTACTTTGTATCTAGAGAAAAATTACTAACATTATTTACTAGTATTATTGAAGTACTACACTGTGGTGAATTACTGAAGCCATTTCAAGCTCATTGTGAATTGCACATCTAGAGATGTGTAAAGAACCTGAGAATGCATCATTATCTATATTTCCCCATCAAGAAAATCCTTCATAGACAGTAGTAATCTAGAAGATAATTCCTTTTTGCATAGAAGGATGGTACTAAGGAATCTAAATATGAATTGATTATTTTAAAGCTTTTCTAATATCACAAGGCCCTAAAGGGCCTTCTTCAGGATGTGTGTGTTAAAAAGAGTCTTATGAGATGTGAACAACTGAAAAAAGATCCAATCAACCAATTCCCTATCTCCAACACCCTAATGTAACACAATATTTACAAAACTAGCTTGATTTCATTATTTAAACATATTCTCTGGTTATCTGAATAATGTCAGGTGGATAAACTTGTTCAAGTCTATTCTAGAGGGAAGTTGATGTGATTTTCTGATCCCTAAGTAATGTGCTCTTTTAGTGTCTAGCCCAGTATCATCATAGATTAAATCCCAAGTGCCTTAAAAATTTATCTTCACACATTTCTTTGGTGAAACATCCTGTGATTTGACTCACATTTATCACTTTCTTGGTCACTGGATTGAGCAGACTGGTGGATATGGTGATAAAATAGATGCCACATTGATATAAATTCTTAATCTCTTTACAACAAGAGTTCATGTTTGCAGATGACGTGATTGTATATTTAGAAAACCCCATCGTCTCAGCCCAAAATCTCCTTAAGCTGATGAGCAACTTCAACAAAGTCTCACGATACAAAATCAATGTACAAAAGTCACTAGCGTTCTTATACACCAATAACAGACAAACAGAGAGCCAAATCATGAGTGAACTCACATTCACAATTGCTTCAAAGAGAATAAAATACCTAGGAATCCAACTTACAAGGGATGTGAAGGACCTCTTCAAGGAGAACTACAAAGCACTGCTCAATGAAGTAAAAGAGGACACAAACAAAAGGAAGAACATTCCATGCTCATGGATAGGACGAATCAATATCGTGAAAATGGCCATAGTGCCCAAGGTAATTTATAGATTCAGTGCCCATCCCCATCAAGCTACCAATGACTTTCTTCACAGAATTGGAAAAAACTGGGACTTAAAAGTTCATATGGAACCAAAAAAGAGCCCGCATTGCCAAGACAATCCTAAGCCAAAAGAACAAAGCTGGAGGCATCACACTACCTGACTTCAAACTATACTACAAGGCTACAGTAACCAAAACAGCATGATACTGGTACTGAAACAGAGGTATAGACCAATGGAACAGAACAGAGCCCTCAGAAATAATGCTACACATCTGCAGCCATCTGATCTTTGACAAACCTGACAAAAACAAGAAATGGGGAAAGGATTCCCTATTTAATAAATGGTGCTGGGAAAATTGGCTAGCCATAAGTAGAAAACTGAAACTAGATCCCTTCCTTACACCTTATACAAAAATTAACCCTAGAAGAAAGCCTAGGTAATGCCATTCAGGACATAGGTATGGGCAAGGACTTCATGTTTAAAGCACCAAAAGCAATGGCAGCAAAAGCCAAAATTGACAAATGGAATCTAATTAAACTAAAGAGCATCTGCACAGCAAAAGAAACTACCATCAGAGTGAACAGGCAACCTACAGAATGGGAGAAAATTTTTGTAATCTACTCATCTGACAAAGGGCTAATATCCAGAACCTACAAAGAACTCAAACAAATTTACAGGAAAAAAACAATCCCATCAAAAAATGAGCAAAGGATTTGAACAGACACTTCTCAAAAGAAGGCATTTATGCAGTCAATAGACACATGAAAAAATGCTCATCATTACTAGCCATCAGGGAAATGTAAATCAAAACCAAAATGAGATAACATCTGACACCAGTTAGAATGGTGATAATTAAAAAGTCAGGAAACAACAGGTGTTGGAGAGGATGTGGAGAAATAGGAACACTTTTTTTGTTGGTGGGACTGTAAACTAGTTCAACCATTGTGGAAGACAGTGTGGTGATTCCTCAAGGATCTAGAACTAGAAGTACCACTTGACCCAGCTATCCCATTATTAGGTATATGCCCAAAGGATTATAAATCATGCTGCTATAAAGACACATGCACATGTATGTTTATTGTGACACTATTCATAATAGCAAAGACTTGGAACCAAAACAAATGTCCATCATTGACAGACTGGATTAAGAAAATGTGGCACAGGGGTGCACCCAAGATAACCGAATAGGAACAGCTCCAGCCTCCAGCTTCCAGCGTGAGTGACACAGAAGATGGATGATTTCTGCATTTTCAACTGAGGTACTGGGTTCATCTCACTGGGGCATGTCAGACAGTTGGCACTGGTCCGCGGATGCAGCCTGACCAGTGAGAGCTGAAGCAGGGCGAGGCATCGCCTCACCTGGGAAGTGCAAGGGGGAAGGGAATTCCTTTTCCTAGCCAAAGGAAATTGAGACACACAACACCTGGAAAATTGGGTAACTCCTACCCTAATACTGCGCTTTACCAAGGGTCTTAGCAAATGGCACACCAGGAGATTATATCCCACACCTGGCCCAGAGGGTCCCACACCCATGGAGCCTCCCTCATTACTAGCACAGCAGTCTGAGATCTAACTGCAAGGTGGCAGCAAGGCTGGGGAAGGGGTGCCCACCATTGCTGAAGCTTAAGTAGGTAAACAAAGCTGCCTGGAAGCTTGAATTGAGTGGAGCCCACTACAGCTCAAGGAGGCTGGCCTGCCTCTGTAGACTCCTCCTCTGGGGACAGGGCATAGCTAAACAAAAAGCATCAGAAACCTCGGCAGAGGTAAATGCCCCCGTCTGACAGCTTTGAAGAGAGCAGTGGATCTCCTGGCACGGAGGTTGAGATCTGAGAACGGACAGACTGCCTGCTCAAGTGGGTCCCTGACCCCTGAGTAGCCTAACTGGGAGACATCCCCCACTAGGTGCAGACCAACACCTCCCACCTCAAACGGTGGGATACACCCCGAGATGAAACTTCCAGAGTAAGAATCAGACAGCAATACTCACTATTCAGCAATATTCTATTTTCTGCAGCTTCTGCTGCTGATACCCAGGCAAACAGGGTCTGGAGTGGACCTCAAGCAATCTCCAACAGACATATAGCTGAGGGTCCTGACTGTTAGAAGGAAAACTAACAAACAGAAAGGACACCCACACCAAAACCCCATCAGTACGTCACCATCATCAAAGACCAAAGGCAGATAAAACCACAAAAATGGGAAAAAAGCATTGCAGAAAAGCTGGAAATTCAAAAACTCAAAGCGCATCTCCCACTCCAAAGGAACGCAGCTCATCACCAGCAATGGAACAAAGCTACACGGAGAATGACTTTGATGAGTTGAGAGAAGAAAGCTTCAGTCAATCAGACTTCTCAGAGCTAAAAGAGGATCTACATAACCAGTGTAAAGAAACTAAAAACCTTGAAAAAAGAATGGATGAATGGATAAGTAGAATAATCAACGCAGAGAAGACCGTAAAAGAACTGATAGAGATGAAAACCATAACACGAGAACTATGTGACAAATGCACAAGCTTCAGTAACCGACTCGATCAACTGGAAGAAAGAGTATCAGCGATTGAAGATCAAATGAATGAAATGAAGCAAGAAGAGAAGTCTAGAGAAAAAAGACTAAAAAGAAATGAACAAAGCCTCCAAGAAATATGGGATTATGTGAAAAGACCAAATCTACATCTGATTGGTGTGCCTGAAAGTGATGGGGAAAATAGAACCAAGTTGGAAAACACTCTGCAGGATATCATCCAGTAGAACTTCCCCAACTGAGTAAGGCAGTCCAACATTCAAATTCAGGAAATACAGAGAATGCCACAAAGATACTCCTCGAGAAAAGCAACTCCAAGACACATAATTGTCAGATTCACCAAAGTTGAAATGAAGGAAAAAATGTTAAGGGCAGCCAGAGGGAAAGGTCGGGTTACCCACAAAGGGAAGCCCATCAGACTAACGGCAGATGTCTCGGCAGAAACTCTACAAGCCAGAAGAGAGTAGGGGCCGATATTCAACATTCCTAAAGAAAAGAATTTTCCACCCAGAATTTCATATCCAGCCAAACTAAGTTTCATAAATGAAGGAGAAATAAAATCCTTTACAGACAAGCAAATGCTTAGAGATTTTGTCACCACCAGGCGTGCCCTACAAGAGACCCTGAAGGAAGCACTAAACATGGAAAGGAAAAACCAGTACCAGCCATTGCAAAAACATGTCAAAATGAAAAGACCATCGATGCTAGGAAGAAACTGCATCAACTAACGAGCAAAATAACCAGTTAGTATCACAATGACAGGATCAAGTTCCCACATAACAATATTAACCTTAAATGTAAATGGACTAAATGGTCCAATTAAAAGACACAGACTGGCAAATTGGATAAAGAGTCAAGACCCATCAGTTTGCTGTATTCAAGAGACCCATCTCACATGCAGAAACACACATTTATTTATCCCCTGTGGCTACAAAATTCCTAGATGTCATCTTCTTTCAACAGAAGGCTGTTTCATCTGCACTGAACAACTGTTGTTTAGTGTAGCCACCTTCTTTTATTATCTTACCTATAACTTCTTGATAACTTTCTGCAGGTTCTGTATCAGCATTTGTTGCTTCACCTTGTAATTTTATGTTATGAAAGTGGCTCTTCCCTAAGCCTTATGAATCAGCCTTTGCTATCTTCAGAGTTTTCTTCTGTAGCTTCCTCACCTTACTCAGCCTTCATAAAATTGAAGAGTTAGGCCTTTTCTCTGGTTCAGGTGTTGGCTTAAGTGAATGTTGTGATTGGTTTGATCTTGTATTCAGACCACTAAATTTTTTTCCATGTTACCAATCGGACTGTTTCCCCTTCTTATTTTTTGTGTGTTCAGTGAAATAGCACTTTACTTTTAATTTTCTTCAAGAACTCTTTCTTTGAATTTACAACCTGGTTAACTTTGGCACAAGTCCTAGCTTTTGGCCTGTTTCAACTTTTGACATGCCTTCTTCACTAAGCTTAATGATTTCTAATTTTTGATTTAAAATGAAACATAGGCAAGCTTTCACTTGAACACTTTGAGACCATTTGTAGGGTTATTAACTGGCCTGATTTCAATATTGTTTTGTCTCAGAGAATAAGGAAGCCTAAGGAGTGTAAGGGAGATGGATAATGGCCAGTTGGTGAAGCAGTCAGAACACACACACTTATCAGTTAAGTTCACCATCTGATATGGGCATGGTTTGTGGTATCTCAAAACAATTAAATTTGTAACATCAAAGATGACTGATTGCGGATCACTGTAACAGATAAAGTAACAATGAAAAAATTGAAATATTGTGATAATTACCAATATGTGGCACAAAGTGAGCACATGTTGGAAAAATGACTCTGATAGACTAGTTTGATGCAGGTTTGCCTCAAACCTTCAATTTGAAAAAATTGCAGTATCTGGGAGGTGCAATAATGTAAAGTACACTAAAATGAGGTATGCCTGTATATATCTTACTCTGCTTATTGGGTCACCTTGTTGAAGAATATATTTGTCTCAACTCTGAAACAGTGTTCTTTCATTTTTGTATTAATACAGTGAATGTATTTCGTAAATCGTTCTAAAAGAGTTTTCTTTTTTCCCCACTGTTAATACTTTCTTAATGAACTTGAACAAAATGTATCAAGAAAATAAAAAAGTCCCTGGTTAGCATCTGCGGATTTGAGTTCTAATTAGTCTACTTTTCAGAGGATCCATTTCCTTGACTGTAGAATAGTGATAAGCAATCTGCTCACTTCATCGGGCTTCTGACACATTTCATAATTAATTAGCTAGTGATAAAGCCAGTTTTCATTTTTATACTGATTCTGCCATTCTCTCATCTTATACTTGCTATTATCTAGTTTTTAGGCCTTTCTGTGATTTATCTATCTCACATTCAACCATCTAGGCCAAATTAAAAGTTCTGCAAGATGCATCTACATTTCTTCTCATGACTGTGTATATGATTCAATACTACTCCTTCCTGAGTTGTATCAGGAAGATTCAATATGATATCACATGTGGTCACCTACAGACTATGACTCTACCAACTCTAGGATTGTTTTATATCAATCAAAATAAGTCCCATGAATTAAAACGTTTTGGCAAAAGACTGAATTTAACACTGGTAATGACTCCTTGCCAAGTCATTGGTAAGACTCCTTGCCAAGTATTCTCACATTCATTTGAGTATTCTCTGCAAGAATACAGGGAAGGGATTTGGAGCTTCATGAACTAGCAAGAAAGAAAAGTCATTCACCATGGTTGTAAAGTCTTTGAAAAAAGGAAATGTTTTAAATTTCCCCATTGTTCACCAGTGACAGGATGACAGAAGGTTTTAAATATATCAAATATTTTTATTTTGCCTGAAAATCTGGTATCTTCATATGACATTTTTCTTAGGTAATTTATAGCCAGTTTTTTAAAGGAGTTTGTTGTTTATTTGTAGGAGCAAGCGAGTTATGATGTGTCACGCTATGAAAACATTTTCTACCTGTTCTGGGTTCTGGAGCAGCTTCTTCAAAAGGAAACCAAAGAAGGCAACATTTCAAGTATAGGTCATGATGACCAAGAAATCAAGAAATTTCTTCAGAAGCATGATGAAACTATTTTCCAACTTTCTGATGCATTTCCTTTGTTTACTATTTATTTGTGGAGAGTGGGCATTCTTTTGAACTCAGCACAGATAGAATCTCTTAAAAATAACTCCATTCCTTAGCAATTTACCACATGTTTGAAGCATAATAAAGTGGAATATATGAAAATCTCATACTGAAAAGATTTTCAATAGTATTTTAATTAGGATTTTAGAATTGATCTCTAAACATAATTATCAATTCAACTTAATGGTTAAATTGTATGAAATTTTATGAATCATATTTCTATACTAAAATCAGTCAATTTCAGTTGGTAATGCCATCGTTATTCCCATGTAACTATATCTTATTTCGCTCAATATAGTTTAGCTCTATTATTCTGTAAAATGGACCATTAATTGTCTGTCTCTTAATTGATATTGAAGTTGTGAAAGATTTCCATGCAATTGATGCTAAATGGTAATCAGAGATTTTTAAAGTTTAGTTGCATTATCAGCACAAAGTGTTGGAATATAAGTGGTGATAAATGCAATTTTAAAAACTTTTTCTTACATAGTTGAACTTACATCATTGCTTTCATCTTAGATGAGAATCATATAGAAGTAGAATTTTTTTAACATTTGGAAACTTAATTGTTTTTTATTTCAATTTCATATGACCAATACATTTGTCGAGCTTTTTTGAAAATACTATTAGTTGTTTAAAATCTTCTTTGTTTTTCAACAAATACTTGTTTCAATTCTGTTGATTAAATATGTTATAATTAATATATAATATATAATATAATATGTAATAGTTATAATACTATTGTCAAATAGTATACAGTTAAGTCACTAGAGATACCTTATAAATTCTAATATCCATCAATCAAAAAATGCAATTTATAGTTATTTGGTTGGTTGAATTTTTCAGTTATACAATTTCATTGACATCATTTCATTGACATCATTTCAGTGATTAAAATCATAACCACAAAGAATGAGCACATGTTATGTATTTTCCTATAGTGCCACTTAGGGAACACAAAATATAAATTTCCTTTATTAATTATATGTGATAGTGTTTCATAATTAGCATTCATAAATGTCATTGGCATTAAAAATAATCTTGCTAATTCCATCCACAATGTATATACAAGTATGTCATCTGGCACAATTATCTTTGGAATTATTTCTAGCATTTTTGAAAAGCTAATGCCTTTTTGATAATCCTGAAACTAAACGTATGTCAGTCAGCTTTTGTTATGTAACAGATAATCATAAAATATCAGTGGCATACAGCAATAATATTTCTCAGATATATGCAGGTCACTCAGGGATCAGCTGATTTGGAATGGACTTTAATGAAAAACTCTGCTCAGTTTCCACATACCACAGGAATTGGCTTCTTGCTAAAAGTCAGGCTTTCTTCTCTTCGACATGTGCATATTCTGAGAACCAGACTGAGGGGGAAATAGCTTCTCAGTGGAAGCTCCTCTCATGGCAGTGGCAGTTGAGCAAGACAAAAGGCTAGGCTGAGAAATTTCACATTAGTACTTTCATCCACATGTGTTGGTCAAAGTACATCAAATGGTCAAGCCCAAAGAAAAGTGACAGGGGAGTAGACTTCACCTTGAGTGGGAGAACTTACAGTTATATGGCAGTGAGCATCGATGTAGGTAGGTAATTAGGGCCAATAATTTACTTCGCCACAAGTACCAGTTGAATACAAGAAGGATATTCCAAATCTTGAATTAGGAGAGATTTTTCTAATGTCAGATTCCTGTGAACGCCTGTGAAGGCTAATGGAAATCAATCATTTCAGTTGATGGCATTACACAAAAGCCACTTTCCATGACACTTTCATCTTCTTTCATTATGATTAAATAAGATTGGTAAATACACAGGTATCAGCAATGGCCCTTTCCCCATTGCAGCCAGGCAATGTAATGATCAGCTAAGAAACTTTTGGAGCTACAACAAATTTATTAATTTCAGTGGTCTCCAAGTCTTCAAGGTCTGAAAATTAGCCTAGGAAATGTATTTATTATAAAAGAAGATGCAAGATGTTGGGATCATTGTGAATGCACAAAATGGAGAAACATTTTATTTCCATTTGGTGTCCATTTTATATAAACATTTAACTTCCACTAAGTATATGATACTTAACTTTCATTATCCTGTGTTTCAGTCTATATCAGAGTGAATGGTGTAGTAAACTAGTATTAAGGTCCAAATCTACTCATCAAAAAGAAGATAAAATGATAAAAATGAGACATTTGTATCTGTGTTTCAGTAAAGCAGTGAATTAATGAATGATTTAAACTAGTATTACAATGTTTAAGAATATTATAACGGTTTATATTTAGGTAATGTCTAACTTTAGAATTAAGGTTTTAGGGATAAAGAGTACTGGAGTCAGTAGAAATTGGGCAGCATTGAAACTGGATATAAGATAGGATAGAAAATAAAGAGAACCATAGAATGATCATAAAAATGAAGGAAATAAAAAGTGATGATACTTGCTGAAACTCATATACTATTTATTATAAATTATAATAAATATATATGATATATTTTATGAGTAAATATATTTTATGTTTATATAATAAAATATATAAATCAGTAATATTATACATATATATGTATGATATGTATAATACCAAATAGTCAGGGATTTACCTAAGCATTTTACATATATTAACGTTTTTGATTCTCCCAGCAACTGTATGAGAAAGGTACGATTATTTCCCGAATCTGTGTTTTAAAGATGAAGAACTCAGGCAAAGGAATGTTAAACAGCTTGCGCAAGTTCAGAACACCAGGAAGTGGCAGTTAGTTAGGTTTCATCCTGAGGAAGTCCATCTTCCAATTCCACACTCCTACTTTACTGCACTGCCTGTTACGTGCAGCTTTCCTGGCACTTCAGGAAACTTTTACAAACACAACTTCTTTGCACTTGTCATCAAAGCTTTATACATGCTTAACTATGAGCCTTAAGGCACAACAGTGGAAATTACTAGCTTTTGATTAGCTTATTTTGGATTTTTTAACTGCTGTAAACAAGTTATCCTATCTACAAGCAAACCAGAGGAACAGCATCTTTGACCTCTTCAGGGTTGTAGCATCTTGCTACTCAAGACTGTAGCCAAGTTACAGATTGTCTTCAAACAATAATGTCCTAAAAAGTACAAAGCTCCCTCCAGAGGTATTTAGGTAGACTGTGAGGCTGTAGTGTAGCAAAATGGGGAGAGAAAACAAATCTGGTTTGTTCTTGGAAAAATATATACAGTTATCTCACAGGCTTTGTACTTTTTAATGGTATTTGTTATCTTTTAGCCAAGGTCAGCATATTTCAAGAGAGGCAGGGAAACAAGTCATTTGCATTTCCAAATTTGTTTATACATTTACAGATTTTCTGAAGGCCATATTGTGGGGAAAATATTGACAGCTCTGCTTTATTATAACCTAATTTCCTTTATTCGTCAAATATGAAGCACCAATTGTCTACAAACCAATTATTTGCAAAAATAAAACATACTAAGCTTTAACTTTTGTCAGATTTATAAAACCAAGATTTATCTTAGCAGTCAACATAACGACCCAACTACATCAATGTTTGCTGAAGGAGATAATTAACTTATTAATGTTTATCTATTATTGAAAAAATGATACAGGATTTTATTATTGTTAAAGGTTAATTTATTCTTCCCAAATTATTTATAGAATTGCACAATACAAAAGTTATCTGGTTAATAAATATATTGGTCTTGTAAGAACTTTCTAAATATTACACAGTATTACAAACACATAAGAAATAAACAGCCTCTTTTTTTGTTTTTTACTTAATATGAAAGTCCTGTGTTTTTATTTAATATAAAAGGAATTTTAAGGATCTATTCCTAATAGGAAGCAAAACTTCTGAAAATGAAATAAAGTTCTAACATTTAAGACATTTAAATAATTCAATTATATATTTCATAGGCATATACCCTGTATTTGTAGTATTTTCTTTTGACATTTTAATCTAAATTTTGCTCTAGCTACTTAAATGGTTGGTGAACTTTTGTTGTATTTCTGTCAGTAGTTGTGTTTATGTAAGTGTTTAGTCAGTCCACTAGAGCAGCAAGATTTCCAGGTGATAACGTTAATTAACCTTAGTTGTCTCTGACCATATACAAAGCAGTGGTCCTCAAATGTGGTCCCCAACCCAGCCATATTAGCATCACTTGGAAACTTGTAAGAAATAAAAATTCTAAGCCTTCACCCCAGACCTACTACAGGATCAGAAACACTGGGGTTGTGGTTCAGTAATCTGTGTTTTATCAAGTCTTCCAGGTGATTCTGATGTCCACCAATATTTGAGAACCACTGATATTGTTTTTACTGATCAGGAAGGTTTAATACTTATAAAATCATTCAGAAAGTAGAAATTTAGTCATCCCATAGTATTGATTTTTTTTTAAGTTTCCTTATATGTGCCTTAAAATTCCAAGGGAGGATTTTTTGGAAACCAAATGATTCCAGGTTCACTGAAGTAGCATATTTATAAACAGATCAACCTTAATAGCACTTAAAAATAGCATTTTAATATTTAGCTTTTAGCTCTCTAACTAAAACATATCTTTATTCCGCATGATAGTACTTTAAAAAATTATTGTAATCTGAGTTTAGGAGATCAAATTAACTGTAGCTTTTTTCATTTGTCCTGGGATAGAGCGATGAATGGGCAGAGAGATGCACACATGGTGTTACTTTCCTCTTATTAACTGCCCCAAGTAATATCAGAATATTCCTTTTATTCCAGGAGATCTGTTTAATACATATAGTAAATGTAACTGAATTATAAACATATTATTCTATTTCTCTACCCTAGAGATGAAATTCTAGCTGCCATAAATCATTCTAGAATATGGTGAGCTATAAATAAATAATTAATAAACAGTGCTTAATTTGGTTCAATTTTGCTGCTTAATTTGATTCTGCCACTTTGGGTCTTTACTATGTTACTGTGAGCTCCAGAGTTGCCTAAGGACAGCACCCCTGACACATGAGGAGGGAAGAGAACAATCTCTGCTGTTAGCTTTAATGACTTAACTAAGAAGACATTTTCATGAATAAGTAATCATTTCAGGAACACTGGAAATGCCAGACACTTCAACCAGCATTTGTTCTTATTTCTCTCTCACACACACACTCAAATTCCACATTTTCTAAAAAGAGATCTAAACCTCTTGAAATGAATTCTGAAGTTTGAAAAGGAAAGTCTTTCCTATATTTTACCTTGGGTTTTTAAGGGGAGCCACTACAAGCAGTAGCAGGACTGTTGGTGCCTTTTTGTTTTATCTTGCATTGAGGGCATGGAACACACCCTGAGATCTCCCTGGCATGACATTTCTCTTTAGAGTAGTTTCAAAGCCAGTTCATTGCAAGGAGTGACATGAACCTTTAAAATGAGGAGGGTAGCCAGGCATGGTAGCTCACACCTCTAATCCTAGCACTTTGGGAAGCTGAGGCAGGATGCTCACTTGAGGCCAGGAGTTTGAGATAAGCCTACGTGACAGAGAAAATCCTTGTCTGTTAAAAAACGAAGAAGAAGAAGAAGAAGAAAAAAGGAAAAGCAAAAATAGTAGCATGTCCCCTTCCACCATAGCCCAGGACTAAGAAGTGGAGTTTGTCATAGCTGACTAGGCATTTTATCTTGCAACTTGATAAAATCTATTAATAGAAGAGAACATAAGAGACTGGGCGAAGAGAATACAGTCATTCCAAGTGTAAAATGAAAAAAAAAAAGCTAGAAGAAACGTTATAGAAATATGAAGATGTCTCCAACTCCAAATTAATATGCTGATACTATTCCCAAGTGAAGACTTCAAAAAATAATTTCTAAGGCTTGTATAATCGTGGCTCATGTGGTGAATCCCTTTTAAATAGAATTCTATTCCAGAGATTCTATTTAAAAGAAAATCACATACCATAATCCATATGGCTTTTCACCATCACTTCAGTAAGGCAGATAGTACCCAGCATTTATTCAGCCTTTGATATGTGCTAGGCACTCCATACTTGTTCTTTATTATTTTGTTTAATCCTTCTAACAACCCTATAAGGTAAGTATACTGATTATCTCCAATTAGGTGAAAAGCAAGCACAGGGCATTTCAGTAATTTGCCCAAGGTGACAGCTAGAAAAAGAAATCAAAGCCAAGATTTAGATAGGCAGCAAGCAACTGAGTCAACATGTATTCCACATTCTTGGCACTCAAATACAAACAGCTGTCATGTTCCTAACAGCAGAAGTAGAAACTGAGTGTAGAGCATAAAGTTATCCTGACAGCAGAACTCCAGTTTGCACACTTCTTAAAGTGTTCTTTTTAGACATATGCAGCATGTGCTTATGATAATTATAGTGGTGGGAAATTTACATTATATTAAGTAAAATTTGATAATTGAAATATTCCTTTATATTTGGAAGAATAAAAGAAGTGCAGTAAGATGCTAGAGATGGCCAAATTGGTGGCATTTGTTTAAAAGAAATAAATGTAAATTCTACTTTGCTATCTGATTGCTTTGTAAGTCAGTCTGAGTAACACTTTCTGAGGATAAAGTGAGTTAAATCTTTCAAAACACAAGGATCAAGATCAGACATCCATACATGGATTAGAGTTAATTCCTAAGACTTAGAAGTGGAAATAAATAATACATTTGAAGCATAGTTTACACTAGCTTCAAAATTGTACTTTTTGTTGTAAAGGAGAAGAAAAAAATTTCTATTTCAGGATAAGCATTAATCAGTATGATCCTGTTGACAATGTTTGACATTTCTGAACCATCCTATGAAGTTAGAAAGAAAATGTCTTTGTAACTTTTGACATTACAGGAGAAAATACATAAAATTTAAATAATTAAAAACATTGCTGATATTTCCCCCCCCAAAAAAACTTTATTTAGACAGTTATTGTTTACTCATTTTCTTAGGTTTGGGGAAAAGATGTAAGGACTTTTACTTGCTCTGTGCCTTGTCAATCAGCCCTATATTAAAGTTTCATTTGAAAATGGGCCTTTCTGTTTTTTACCATATTAAAACAGCAATGAAGCCAGAGAGACCATTTTGCAGAAGATACAAGTAGAAATGGGGAGGTGTGGGGTTGTGGGTGGAGATGGAAGGAAAGAGGGTAGAGGACCATCACTGGCCAAGTAATCCTGTGACTTAGGACAAGTCATTTAATATTCTTATTTTCTCATTATAAAAGAGAGCATCTGGTTTTTTTTTCATCAAGTTAAAGAACAAAGACTATCTGTATTTCTGCTAGAATCATTTCTGTATACATATCTGTATATATCATTCATGTATATATCACTGAAATTGTGACATATAACTACCAATTATTATTAAATGTTAAATGTAACTACTAATTATTATTAAATGTTATTACCCAGCATTGGGGAGTTTTGTCTTTTTTCTGTCTCCATGGAGGTCCTTCAGTGATATAATTTTGTATACATCTATAAGGTCTGGTAGAATAGACTCATAATTAAAAGATGAGAGTATCACTATCCACATCATAAAACTAAAATATCTATTTTTTATTGTTAAAATTTTAAAGAAGAATACTTTGACCATAAAATTGTTAGCATGAATGAAATCAATATTGTGAAAAGCGCTTTGTGAACTCTAAAGTAATAGTAATGATACTAACAAAAGGAGATAACAGTTATATAGTGTTTATTATGTATCTGGCACTGTCCCAAGCACTTTTCATGTGTTACCTTAGTCATTGCTCATAATGACCCTATGCAATAGGTAGTGTTACTATTCCTCTTAATTCCATTTTACATAGGAAGAAGCAGGTGCAGAGAGGTTCAGTGACTTGTCCAGAATCACAGAGATAGTGTCAGAGACAGTATTAAATTTTATTTATTCATATCTTCTTCTATTCCAAGTATTCTGCCTGAATTCTAAGTGAACTTATAGCCAAACTATACTGAAATAGTTTCTCTGCCTGAATCTCTTCTCATTCAACCTGTGTTTAATGGCAACTACGATGATTATGTTATACTAATGTTATATCAACATTCATGTTAATTGTTACCCATAATTTCTGTGTGCTTGAAACTGTGGAAAGTGCTTAATTATATACTTAACTTATTAGTATGCCAGAGATGAATCAGTCCTTCAGAGGTTTTCAGTTAGTGAGATCTGGAACCGGTGATATATTTAGGAGTCCTCTTTCCTACCAGTGAGGGAGCTATGGAATAGATTTCAGGTGCCTACACACTAGGTGAGAATTCTTTGTGCAAGGTTCATATGCCAGGCTTCCTGCCCTGGCTCCTTGTTACCATTCTAATTCTCCATGTATATGGATCCTGGCCCTTGCTCTGGCTAAGGATAGTGGATTTGGAAATAACATCCTAATTTCCTTTTGTAAATTTTCTTGCCCATTATGCTCAGGCTTTTTTAAGGCTGAAAAATCAAGATGCTGTTTTTTTCTAGTTGAGAAGTGTTCACGTATTTGCTAGGCCATTTGGAAACTCCTTTTCTGGAATATCAATCCTGTGCAGAATCACTGAAATCAGTTGTAGGTCATCCTTTATGATGGCAACAGACTGATGAAATTGTTGAATAGTTCTTTCTGCTAGGCCCTCAGAGCTACCTACTTCTTGCCTTTTTCCAAATATGATCTTCCAACTTTCCAGTTGAATCTATGAGCTACCACAGACGTTCTTTAAGCAAAGCTATTACTAGTCTGCTTACTTTAAACAAAGACAGTTTCTGTAGCTTAGAACCACTGATCCCTAAGAAATATACCTATAGAACTACTGTCCTATTACCCTTCCTTTTTCCTATGAGTGCCTTCCATAACATAGCTAGAACATACTTGCAGTATTTTATTCTTCAGTTCTCTCAGCATCCAGTGATACTCCAGCCACTAGCTAATACTGCTTCAGTCAACATAGGCCTCATGTGAACTATAACTTTTTAGTTACTTTGCACTAAAGTCCACTTTTCTTTGAAGCATAAGCTACCACACATCCACCATCTCCCAATCTGAACTGCCTGAACTGAATTTGAATTCTGCACACCCCTTGGACCATGTGATTTCATTTATTAATAATTTCATTGGCAGTCCACTCAATTTTTCAACTGAAAAACACTTGGCACCTTCAAGTTCATTTATCCTCATTTTATAGATAAAACAATGTTGGAAAGATCAAACAGTAAGCTTGACTCACACAGTTGATTGGCTGAACTACAACTACTTTTTAAATAAAATTAATATGTGTAAACGTGATATTGGCCACTAAACTTTGAACATTTTGGAAGAGTATTTCTTTTCTTTCTTTCTTTTTTTTTTTTTTGAGACAGAGTCTCGCTCTGTTGCCCAGGCTGGAGTGCAGAGGCGCAATGTAGGCTCACTGCAACCTCCGCCTCCCAGGTTCAAGCAATTCTCCTGTCAGCCTTCAGGGTAGCCGGGATTACATGTGCTTGCCAACATGCATGGATAAGTTTTTTGTATTTTTACAAATAGACACAGGTTTTCACCTTGTTAGCCAGGATGTTAACTATCTCCTGACCTTGTGATCTGCCCACTTCAGCCTCCTAAAGTGCTGGGATTACAGGCATGAACCACCACACTGGGCCATTGGAAGAGTATTTCTAAACTTAAATCTTGATGTTTAGCATAGGTTTGTGCTACGTTTCTGGAACATAGTAAATGATCAATAGTTGCTGACTGCATTACTATATTAATTTCTAAACTTACTATTAGTTTCCTTATTCTCTGTCATACATGGGAGTTAGAAAAGTTGAAGCATATTTTGAAATAGGGAACAATTTTCCAAATTGTGAATGATTTGCTGCACCCAAGTAGGTGAGTGAATAATAGGTTTGAAGCACCCTTGACGACTTCCAGTCCAGGTGACTCTCCTTTCCTTTCCTTCACAGGGTCCATAACTGAATATAAATCTGCAAATTTAGACATATAGGCAGATGTATTCTCTCATGTAGTTATCTTGTTTCTAGATGCTGTTGCCTAGGTGAAGAATGAATTGAAATTTAGAAAATATTTTTTCTTTAGGAAAAAAACATTGCCAATTGTGGGTAGTTATAAATCAAATAACACTACAAGGTACATTAAGTTCATCATGAAGTAAGCTAACTTTATGTCCTGATGAAAAACCTCATCACTATGTATAAAGTTATTTTTGTGGAAAAAAAAATACTCAATTTTTAGTTATCCTCCTTACAGATGAACTTGGGTGTCTCAACTCATTTGTAACATGTAGACTGATAACAGACATTTCAAACCTTTTCCACACTTGACACCCATCGATTGTTATAGTTTTGAACTAGGTTAATGAAGAACCACATCAAGTGTTGCGCAGCCTGTCAGTGACAAAGTTGTCATGTGTGTCTTTTCCTTTAGTATCTAAAATAAAACAATGCTTAGAGAAAAGAATGTCTTGCGGTTATGTGTATTGCTCAGACACAATGGAAAGAAGGATTTAGGATTTTTTATATTTATGTGTAGTTTTGATTGACTATTGGATAAATGAATGAATGAATGATGCTGTGCTTTCAATTATCATTTTCTATGACGTGCGTTTAGTAGTAAGAAAGAAGGACCAGGAAGCTGATTCAGTCCACTACTGATTGCTTCATTATTCTACAAATTTGGAATGCTCTTAGGCCCCCATCTTTTTTTCCAACTCAAGAGAAAGGGAAGTTACAAAAATGGAGAAGAACATCAGCATATGAACATAAGGATAAGAAATGAGAGCTTAGTTTACTTTTGCTTCATTTTCAACAGTTACTGTTTACTGTGTCTGCTTCAAACCTTTAATTACTCAAAAAACAGATGAGCCTTTATCTGCTCATGGATACTTTTGCTGAACAATGCAGAGAGCAATTCATAGCAAATTTTGAGTATTCAAAGGGATTATATGCAAATTTATCTGTATTTTCTCCTCAAAATGGGGCAAAGGAAACATAGCAGTAAATGGGATCAATTATGGCAGAATGATGGCAGAATTTATTAATAGTCTGAGGACTATCATTATGTCAACCTGCTATTCAGAGGAAATACGCAAAATTCATTAGAAAGTCACAAAACATATATTGTAGAAGCAGTGTTTACAAGCAGAATGCACTGAACAGACAACAACATAATAAAGAGTTAGACATAATCCCTGCTGGCCAGGGGATGCAACATGATTTGCCTTTCACCAATTTCAGTTTTGGAAATAAAATTACTGGCATTGTAGTAATTGTGAATGTGTTAAAGTGGGTAGAGATAATACAAAAGCAGTATGTCACATTGTAGGAAATATTGGAAATCTAACAATTTAATAAAAGTTAATAAGGCAAGAAGTGATAGATTTATGAATATAGAGGTCGTCTTCCCTGAAAGTTGTTCTTTATAATGGAGAAAACATTTTCAATATTTCCGTATAAAATTGACCTTATTCATCTCCTTGTGGCATCATATACCTGCCAAATATTGTGTTATAACTGTGTCAGTATGACAATTTATTTACAATTAATCTCAATGAGTATAAGGAAATCAAAGACATTATGACAAAATGAGCTTCTGAAGATACAAGCACACCCATTTATAAGTAATTTTTCTACATTATTTACTGTTGAACTCTTTCAAGTCAAAAATAGATCATGTTACTTTTGAAATGTCATTGAAGAAAAAAGACTTCCTATTTGTTTTCCTTTCTTAATTTAGTTTTAAATAATGACTACTAGAGCTGGATAAATATCCATAGCAAATATAAATGTATCCTATAGTATAGTAATTGCCTTCCTAAGTATATGCCCAGAAGAATCTCCTCCATAAGTACAAGAGGGAACATTTATTAATTAAAGTATATTCTATCACTGTAATAGCAAAATCTTTAATGCTCATGAATTAGAGGGAAGAGTAAACTGTATTATCTTTATCAGATGAAATACTATCCAGTAGTTAAATTACAGAGATACATAGCAATATGGTTCAAAAGTGAAAAAAAAAGATTACATACAACATGCAACCTATTTTATAGAATTAAAAATAATAAACATGAAAATATATGTCTGTGGATGCATATACATGTGATCAGCTTTATAAAAGAGACTTGTACGAAGCCATGAGACATTTCAGGATAATGTTAACAAGTTAGCAGAAGGCAGGGGAACAGATTAGCCAAGATCAACCATATATTAGGTGTAAGTTATTTTCTAAGATTTCCTAAGTTTTGTTTTGGATTTGTTAATGATTGTTTCACTATAAAAAGAAAACTAATACACATAATAAAGAATGGAAGGAAGGAGAGAAAGAAGGGAAGACAGGGAGGAGAGAATACTATGAATGGACCAACAATGAAAGTGTATCATGACCCAAGAATCATGACTAATCCAATTCTGCATCTGCAGAACAAAAGCAAAACATAAAAAGCAACATACAGAGCTATTTTTTGTGAAAAAATACTGGACTCAATTCTTTATCATTTGCAATTGTGCATTAGGCTAAGCCTGATTTGCATTAAATATAGTTGTCTTGTTCAATAGTTTATATTAAGAAATGGGCAACTCAGATACTTTGGCCACAGTTCAGGGCCACTAGCTGACCTCTGAAGTGGTCATAACCATTATTAATTACCCTATGTAATCTGAAATAAGTGAGCAAATAATTTGTTTAAGCATACATAGGTAAAACTACCTTCCATCAGAACCTCATGTGGGAGCTAATCGGGGATAAATAAATATATCCTTCAGTTAATACAGAATAGTTTTGAAGCAGTTTTATAAAGCAAACACTAATTCTATTATAACTTCTATTTTAAATTAGGTAGTGCTTTCTCCTTGGGAAGAAATATTAACCAACATGCAATCAGATATTTGGAAAGCCTACAAATCATCTAACATTTTACATTTAAAGTGTATTAACTTTCTGATAAAACACTCATAAGTATTCCCTAAACAGTAACAATGAAAGTGATCTATTCTTGCTGTTCAAAAAAGTGGGAAAATACAGTATATATAAGAAACAAGATAGATAGAAATACTCAAAGTTAAATTCTCAGCCTCCAGTTTAGCAAATTTAACTTGCTATCTATAGAAGATTATTTTACTTTTCCTGTGTTACCTCAGTCACCTTAGAGACTGCTTTCCAGACACCATAACTGATACCCCTTGTCATACTGTTTTTAGATCGTTAGAAACATCATATGAAAGTAACTGATAAGCTCAGCACTAACCAAGCATTGGAAAGTAAAATCCCAGAATGTTCTGAGAAATGTCTTTGTTTTTTTTTTTTTTTTTTTTTTTTTTTTGTTTTGTTTTTTGTTTTTCTAAATGTAAATGCTGGTTTATTGATTTTTCTATTCAATTGATGGCTATATCTGCCTAAGGCCCTACCAGCACAGTAAAATGTTATTGTTAATTATATCAAGGTGCTAGTTATTGCTTGGTATTACTAGATACCTGAATGTATCTGCAGTGTCTTGAGTAATTCTACCTAGACTCTCCAGGTGATCCAGGTATTACTGACAAGATGGTAATGCCAGATACCTAAATGAATTGAATTGAGTATACAACCTAAGTTTAACATTTCATGAGCAACATGTATGAGCTGTTGTCCTACATTCTTTAGAATGCATAGAGAGTAGATTATCAAAACCAACACATTTTCAGAGGGCATTGCTTTTGTTCTGAGTACTTCTCCACTTCCCATACATCCAGTCCCTAAGTCTTCCATTTACTCAATTAAGGGGCACCATCTGTATGAAACAGTTCCACATTAAGGTCAGTCACCCCCTTCTCCTTGACCACATTATTCTCTCTGGTTTTTATCACAGTGTCTGTATGTCTACATTCCACTGACAAAGACAATGGCAAGTATTTTTATCTTGTGTTTCCAGTTCCCCTACTCAGGATAAGTGTAGTGATTGCAGTCATTGGTCATTTGTAGCCTAAACACATTTGATGAGCTTTCCTTGAGAAAATCACATAGGAAGACCTAATTTAGCCATAACACTGAACCTCTTCTGTTCTTCTAATTACTGTACTCTCATTTCTATAAGATCTCTCTCAAACCATTTATTTCCTCAGACCTATAATCTCTCATTTCCTCTCTTAGCAGATAACTTTGTCCTGTGCTTTACATAGAATTTAGGACAAACAGGAATTCTCTTAACTTCCTGCTAGCAAACATAAACCTTCCCACCATCTGCCATCATTTTCTCTTCTTTACCAAGTTTATAATAAAAAAAAGACTCATTGAAATATCTGTGTTTTGGATCATGTATTCTCTATGTTCACAAGAAGCAGGCTCATATGCCTCTGTTCTTTATCTTTAAATTTCCCTAACTTTCCATACCACAAACAAACCTTCCTGAACCCCCTGTCTTTCTCCAGCTAACATTCTTTTTCTCATCACAATTAAATAGTTATCTACAATGTCTACTATTATTTCCCTGCCATCTCAGTTCTTCTTAATTCATGACAACAATTATTAGCTCTCTGAAAGGGTTCTTGTGATGATGAAATTAGATAATCAGGTAAATATCACAAAGATTATTATTACTCACTTATTGCTCATTTGGGAGCATTCAACAGATCGATCACTCTCCTCTTGAAACACTCTCAAGTTTGGATACCACGACCTATGCACCCTGTATTGTGTCCCTACCTCTCTGACATCTCTTTATCTTTATCTCTTGTTAACTTCACCTACTTCACATGATTCAATGTAAAGTTTCTCAGGAGTGTGTTCTCAGACCTTCTTTAGCTTTACATGCTCTATTCAAATATGAAATGATTTATTCTTATGGTTTCAGTGTCCATAATTTTACTGTATGGGTCAAAGTACCCAGGTGCAAACAACTGTATACAGACCAACTTACACAGAAAATGAATTTATTTGGACTATTAGAAAGCTTACAAAATCTCAAGGAGACTCAGAGCCAGGCTAAAGGCTAATTATAGAAACAGTGCCTACACTGGGAAAATGTGCTAGTGACAATGTTACTGCCACCTCTGAAGAACGGGAAGCTTCTACCACTATTCTTCCCCCCATATAGAACAGGTTTCTTCCTTGTCTTGTTTATGCATTCATGTCTCTTAAAGTCATATCCTGATTGTTGGAACTTAGGTCATATGTCTGTTCTTATCAAAGCTACAAGCAACCTACAAATGTGAGTTTTCTGAATTCTAGTCAGGAAAAACAAGACTCATAGTTTGAGAGATTACAGAAAATAGAATTTTCCAAAATATTAGATGACAAGAAATGGCACATGTCCACTACAGTCCACCTCTACAGCTAATGTTAGCTGCCTGACATTAGTGTATATTCTTCTGCTAAATTTAATCCTCCAAATGGCAAAATGTTCACACCTATCCTAATGTGACTATCCATAAACAAGTATATCTATCATGTTCTCAAAAAGGAAGAGTTTTATCAATTGCAGTATCTATGGTAGGACTAGTGAATTTCTTGACAGTTGAAATTGAATTCTGTTCATAGTGAACCCTCTTCCCTATTGCAATAATTTATCACTAATTAAAATTTGTCCTTAACACTTTAACTAGTGTCTGGTTTTGTTATCCTTGACAGAAATATCTGCTCATGCAACTTGCTTGTACTTCAGGACCTGCTTGAGGTCGAACCTGTATTTATAACATTTCTAATTGATGGATCATTTCTGGACCCAACCAATTGTATAGCTTGGAGTATTAGGTAACACCAAGTCCATGAGCATAAGCTCAGGTCATTTGGTGCTCCATCATCACGTTGTTTAGTGACTCCCGGGACATCGTTTCTGGCAAAAACAAACAAAAACAAAACAAAACCCAGAAACTTTTAATCAAAACAATAGTTACTTGCCACAAACTTTGCCTTAAAACATTAGGTACCTACAGCATGACTCTCCTATTAAGGCTTGACAGGGACTTTATACAGTATCGTCTTCTGCAACAGATACTTTGGAAATGATTGGATTTACTATTAAAAAGCTCATTGCAAAGTTGCTTTCATGGAGTGTTGTCCAGCCTAAAGATTTTCTCTTACTAAGGCTCCATTTAAAAATGTCATGCTTTTGGCTGGGCGCGGTGGCACACGCCTGTAATCCCAGCACTTTGGGAGGCGGAGGCGGGTGGATCACGAAGTCAGGAGATTGAGATAAGCCTGGCTAACATGGTGAAACCCCATCTCTACTAAAAATATGAAAAATTAGTCAGGCATGGTGGCATGCGCCTGTAATCTCAGCTACTTGGGAAGCTGAGGCAGTAGAATCGCTTGAACCCAGGAGGCAGAGGTTGCAGTCAGCTGAGATTTTGCCACTGCACTTCAGCGTAGGTGACAGAGTGAGACTCCACTAAAAAAAAAAAAAAAAAAAAAAAAGTCATGCTTTTGCATCACTAGCCGAATCAATTGGAGTAGCCAACTGAAAAGGAGTGATAATTTTCTCCAATATCCAAAGAAATCCACTGTACCTCTTTCTTTGTGACTTATGGAGCAAAGAACAGCAACTTGCCTTACACTTTCAATAGTATATTCTATGTTGTTCTATATTACAGGATATTCTGAAACTTCAAAATGGCAGGGCCCTGTGTGAAGCAATTTCATTATTTTCTGGTCACCAACGTGTCTGAGTCTGGTGAAACAGAACATATACATACTCAACAAGTTACCTGAAGTGGATTTATTAATTACAAATAGGCAGAAAGAGACAACAGAAGCCTAGGATTCATTGAGAGCCAATCCCCAAGTCTCAGAAAGCTGCCCAGGGTAGATGGAGTCTTGACTGCACTTGAATACAGCTATATCTATTAACATCTACATTCTAATCTTCTGGATCTTTTCAGGGAGCCATTTAGGGAATAGAATCACTCCAACTTTGCAATAATTCATTAGATTTATCTTCTTTAATTCAAAGGATTTTATGGCATCTTTCATTCATTCAGCATAGGTCACCTTTGTGCATGAGTTTCAGTCAACCAACTGAGCAACCAATTAAAATATCTGACTGATTCTGGCTATTACATTATAGGCAATAAGAGGTAACAGGAAGGGACATACAAGAAATTTGCTTTCCTGGCCAAGTACTTATCTTAGGGATACTGAGGCAAGGCATTAATAGCCTAAATGGACTGTAAAATAGGTGCTGTTTTGCTGGCAAGACACTCCATGAGTGTTTGGGGTTCTGTCAAATTTCCCCCTTTTGATTCTGATATCTCATTCTTTTTCATTCAACATGCTGTTATTTAAAAATCTGACAAAGATATGAATTCAACTTAAGTTGAAATTCAGCAACCCAGAGCATCAGATAGGATGCTTGGTTATGTTAATACCATTGTTGCAACAAAATATACTTTTGGCACAGACATAGTAAGATCCCAATTCTCTTACTACACGTTGAGCCAAGACTTTACATTTTAACCTTACCATTTTTTGTCATTAAGCTCTCCAGTGCAGCTGGAAACAGCCAGCCTTCCTCCTCTTTGTAATCTTTAGTACTTCCTCTCATTCTGTATCAATAGCTACAAAGTTTTTAATTTTTTTTTTTAAGTCTTGACTTCAATAGCCATTCTATTTGACAGGATAATTTAAGTAACTGTTTAACATGCAATGTCATTAACCACCAGAGTTCCTTGTTCTGTACTAACTAGATCTTCAATGCCTTCCATCACAACCTGCTTAAATAAACTATTCAGTGATTTCTATTTATTTGACAGCCTATTGCCTCTCATGAGGCCAAATATTATATTGGTCGGGGTTCTTAGTTGCAAACATGAGAAAACATTCTGCCTTATTTAAGAAGAAAATGGAATTTTAAAGTGATATCATGTAACTCTTACACATCTAAGGAAGAACTAGAGGGCAAGATTTTGAAGCTGCCCTCCCAAAATCAATGACAATACAATACACCACATGGGCTGCTCTGGAAAAGATATCATGACCTTGCCACTTGGAACAGATTGCCCTTAGGATTGGATGCCTGATCTTCTGCTCCCTACCTCCCCCACCCACACACCTACACAGAAAAAAAAAAATACCTCTGTCATTACATGTATCAGATATGTGTATTTGCCTTTAAGTAGTCACCTCTTTGTAGCACTAACTTTTTAATGCAAATTTCAAGTGGATTCAACTGACTATAGAAATCTAAGTCACATACCTTCTCCTAAAACGCTAAGGGAGTCTGGCATATAACTATCCTGGCCTTTGCCTTGGGAAGACTGACTAAATGATGAGTGTCTACCACATAGGACACATCTTAAAGACACCTCAATTAGTACCATCAATCCTGTGATAGATATTACTAGCACTCACCAAAATTTCTGCATCTTTTCTTCTACCTAAATAATAACGAGAAAATACTAATTCCCTGTAGACATCGGTAGAGGTCATATAATTTACCTTGGCTGATGGAATGTAAATGGAAGTGACAAATGTCACTTCAGGACAGAAACATTTTTGAGCTTATAAGCCTTTGCACACATTCTCTTGGCCTGCTGTGGTGAACACTGAAGCCTCAAACAGAGATGAAAGCATCACAACATGGGAAGGCGTCATTCAGTCCAGGTGCCTGAATAACAACCTGAGTGAAAAGCTCCCTTCCTGGCTTGCAATGGACATACAGCAAAATCAAGACATAAACCTTGTTGTTCTAACTCATTGAAATGATTTTGTGAAATATCTAGCTCATGCTGACTGACAGAACCTAGAGCTGTCTTCTCACTATACGTTTTATACTGTATATACCTAATAGTTTGCAAGGCAGGATGCTGGGCTGTCACACAAGCACTCCAAACTCAACATGTCCAGAAATGAACTCATGAACTTTTCCTAATCTTCCTGCAGTGTTTTCTGCTTCAGTGCATTAGCCAACAGCCATGTGTCTATTTAATCTAAAAACTTAAGTATCTTTCCTGATTCTCTTCCAGTTTCCACCACCTCTCCTTTCTACTGGTCAGGCATGTTTGTTTACATCTCTGCTTAATATTATTGCCTCAGGAAACATACCTTCATTCCTTGATCTTCCAGACCTGTTATATTCTCCTAAAGAAGTTCATACTTAATGGTCACTCTTGCCCTCTTCTTGTTATAACTTGTATGGGGTCCATTGTCCCAGGACAACCTTTAAATTCTATGATGAAAAAACAGTCACTTCTTTACCATAGTTTCTTCAATTCCAGCACACAATAGGTCATCAGTAATTTTTTTTTAATGAAGGTTTGAAATTAAGAAAATAAATGGGCCGAACGCAGTGGCTCACACCTGTAATTCCAGCAATTTGGGAGTCCGAGTTGGGCAGATCACACGGTCAAGAGATTAAGACCATCCTGTCCAACACAGTGAAACCCCGTCTCTACTAAAAATACAAAAATTAGCCGGCTGTGGTGGTGCACGCCTGTAATCCCAGCTACTTGGGAGGCTGAGGCAGGAGAATCACTTGAACTCGGGAGGTGGAGGTTGCAGTGAACTGAGATTGCACCACTGTACTCCAGCCTGGCAACAGAGCAAGATCTCAAAAAAAAAAAAAAAGAAAAAAAAGAAAAGAAAAGAAAGAAAGAAAAAAGAAAAAGAAAATGAATGAATTACTAAAATGGCTCCTAGAAGATACTTTCACATACTTATCTTACTTCTAGTTTTTTTCTCTGTCAACTTAAGTCCTTGTTCAGACTTTTTTCTTTTAGCAAGGTAGATTTTAAAAGTATCCTGTTCACTGCATACACCATGTTATGCCCATCTGTTCTACATTTTGTTTCATTTGTTCTACTTATATATGCCTACTGTTTGCATGAAATTATTTTAGTGTCTATCTTCTTAACTGTTTGGAAAACAAGAGTTTATATATTATACCCCATACTGGCACAGAATAATGACACATTTTTTGGGGGGGATTAAAGTATTTTCAGGAAATATCCTCCACAATCTGAGAAGGTGGAGAAGAAA
Organism: Colobus angolensis palliatus; assembly: GCF_000951035.1. Classification (NCBI taxonomy): domain Eukaryota; kingdom Metazoa; phylum Chordata; class Mammalia; order Primates; family Cercopithecidae; genus Colobus; species Colobus angolensis. The sequence continues at coordinate 1,213,559 of NW_012117010.1, read as the reverse complement.
ATTAAAAAATTTGACATTTTGATATTTTTCCTCTAAATTGAAAGAAATTCTGTTTTAGAATAAAAATATGGCTTGATTCATTCTAACTCTTACATCTAGAAAGCATTTCAGTACATTTTAATACTTGAGTGTTTAAAACTAGATTTTAAATAACATCTTTGAACATTGTTTTTAGTGTTTAATGTGACTGATAATATACGGTTAACAAAAATTCTGTTGTTTAAGTCTTTTCCAGCTATGTAATCTTGTAATAAAACAACCCTAGTAATGAACTAGAAAGTAGAACAGAATTTTTTCATATTTTTTTTGGTTCAAATGTATCTAAAGCATAATACATTGGTGGGATATAAGAGAGGATATTTAAAATCCCATCCAAGGAGTAATTTTTGACTTTTCCAGGATATTTGGTCTCTAATCAATAAATCATGCACTGAGGGGTTTTTTAATGAGCACCATGTGTGGGATAGATAGCAGCAACTTGGCAGGTCCCACAGGTAATTCTTAAGAGTGAATCCACATTCTTCATAGATCTCTCCTAACTTCATCACGGTGTTTCTCTGAAGGGTGCATGGGAGCTGTCATAATATATTTTCCCATACCATGTTGAAGAATTGGGAAACTGGTAAAAAAAAAAAAAAATGAAAATTTGGGGACATTAACAGATTTTCCCTTGCAGCTGCCTGCATATCATTCAGAGGCAAAAAAAACCATATTTGGTAAACAGCAAGAAAGATAACAAAAGCAGTTGCAGTGTGGTATTATGGTATATTTTAAAAAGCAACTTTGGTATAATAAAATAAGATCTGCCATGAACATTTTTTTCTACATGAAGAGAAAAGATATAACTTTTAGGGGCAAATATATAAGTCAGAAATTACTTGGATCTTTATTGAGGACATCACAATATGTTTACTATCATGCCTAGGTTAAAGATCCTTTTAACAATTTTCTCCAAGTAGAGAGATTTGCAATCTGGTAGGCTCCAGGGTATTCTAACTATAATCTGAAAGCTCTTTTAAATTCTCTCTTCTAGTGAAAGAAATGTAAAATCTCCTCATACATCTGCTTTGCGTATTGTAGTTCATACGCAAGGAAAATCCATTTTATATTTCTTTTGGGAGTTATTAGGTATATGTTACTATGTTCAAGGAGACACAAGCTCCTCTAGACATGGATATAAGCCTCAATATCTGTATTAACCATTTGTCTCTGATGTTTTGACATCTGAGGCCTTGTTGACTCTGAAGAGACTGCTCCTTCTAGAGCCTGCCAATTCCTAGAGGTATTAAGTGACTGGGATGCAAGCACCACTTTCACATGCAAACCAATCAATCCAGAGGCCATACCCCAAACATCTCCTTTCTAGAGCTTTCGCAGGGCTTACATTATGGACCATTATCTACCTACACTGACCAGATACCAGATAACTAGAGACAGATCCTATATCTCAGAGACCCCTGAAATTACTCAAACCAGCCAATCATTATATTGATTACCCTGCCTTGCCCATTTCTTCTGGGAGAAACTACAATAAAGGCTATTTCCCATGTTTTCCCCTGCTGCCTTTGCCTCCTCACTGATCCTGATGTTTCCATATGTGCCACTCTCCTCCTCATGGTGTGTCATGCCTTCTCATTTCTGGGGGGTCTGTGAGCTTAAATAAGTTACCTTTTGATTGGCAATTGTCTCCTGAACTATTGGCCTCACCATACCTTAATAGCATTAATACCTACTTTTTAAAATAATATTCAAAGTTAGACAATATTCCAGGAATACTCTGGGTTATTCTTTTGGTCAGAGTAGTCATTTCTTTTCTAGGTAATTTAAAAGATGCCAACAAGTTTTATTTTGTTTTGTGTTTTCCAACTTTTATTTTAGGTATGGGGGATAGATATGTATCTTTGTTACATGGATAAATTGTGTGTTGCTGAGGTTTGATATACAAATGATTTTCTAACCAGGTAGTGAACTTAGTACCCAATAGGTACTTTTTCAAAATTCACCCTACTCCTAGCCTTATTCTTCAAATAGGTCCCAATGTCTGTTGTTATCATCTTTGCATCCATGGGAACTCAAATTTGAGCTTCTACTTATAAATGAGAACATGTAGTATTAAGTTTTCTGTTCCTGCATTAATTTCCTTAGGATAATGGCCTCCAGCTCCATTCATGTTGCTGCAAAATGACATGATTTTATTTTTTATGCCTGTGTAGTATTCCATGGTGTATACATGCCACATGGTCTTTATCCAGTTTACCACTGATGGGCATCTAGGTTGACTCCATGTCTTTGCTGTTGTGAATAGTGCTGTGATTAACATATGGGTGCATGTGTGTTTCTTATATAATGAATGTATATAATGATATATTTCCTTTGGGTATATACCCAATAACGGGATCACTCATTCTAATGGTAGTTTTGTTTTAAGTTCTTTAAGAAACCTCCAAACTCCTTTCCACAGTGGCTGAACTAAGTTACATTTCTGCTAGGAGTGTATAAGTGTTTCTTTTTCTCTTCAACCTCACCAACATCTGTTATTTTTTGACTTTTTAATAGTAGCCTTTCTGAGTGGTATGAGATGGTATCTCATTGTGACTTTTATTTCCTTTTCTGTAATTATTAGTGACATTGAGCATTTTTTCATTTTCTTGTTGGCCATGTGTATGTCTTCTTTCTTGCTGTTGCTTTTTTAGTTGTTGTTGTTTTGTTTTGTTTTTGGTGGAAGTGCCAGGGATATGTCTTCTTTTAAGAAGTGTCTGTTCATGTCTTTTGCCCATTTTTTTATTGGATTGTTTGTTTTCACATGTTAATTTAACTTCCTTATAGATTCTAGATAGTAGTCTATCATTGGATGCATAGTTTATGAATATTTTTCCCATTCTGTACATTGTCTCTTTACTCTGTAGATAGATTCTTTAGCTTAATTAGGTCCCATTTATCTATTTTTGTGTTTGTTTCAATTGAATTTGGAGACTTGATCATGAAATATTTGCCAAAGCATATGTCAAGAAAGGTATTCCCTAGGTTTTCTTATAGAGATTTATAGTTTTAGGTTTTACATTTAAGTCTTTGTCTATTTTGAGTTAATTTTTGTATATAATAAAAAAAGATTCAGCTTCAATCTTTTGCATATTGCTAGCCAGTTATCCATACATCATTTATTGAATAGGGAGTCCTTTTCCCATGATATATTATTGCCAACTTTGTTGAAGATCAAATGATTGTAGGTGTGTGGCTTTAGTTTTGGGTTCTCTAACCTTTTCCATTGATCTATGTGTCTGTTTTTGTACCAGTACCATGCTGTTTTGGTTACTGTTGCCTTGAAGTAGAGTTTGAAGTCAGATAGGGTGATACCTCCAGCTTTGTTCTTTTAGCTTAGGATTTCTTTGGTTTGGGGGGCTCTCATTTGATTCTTTGTGAATTTTAGAATATATTTTCCTAATTCTGTGAAAAACGGTATTGGTAATTTGATAGGAATTGTGTTAAATCTGTGAATTGCTTTGAGTGGTATGACCATTTTAACAATATTGATTTCTCCTACCCATGAGCATGAAGTGCTTTTTCTATTTGTGTCTGTAATCTCTGATTTCTTTCAGCAGTGTTTTGTAATTCTCATTGTAGAGATCTTTTACCTCTCTGGTTAGCTTAATTTTTATGTATTTTATTACTTTTATGGCCATTGTGAATGGGATTGCAGTCTTGGATACCATTTGTTTATAGAAATGCTACTAATTGTTTTACATTGATTTTGTATTCTGAAGCTTTACTGAAGTTGTTGATCAGTTCTAGCACTCCCTGAGCAGAAAGTATGGAGTTTACTAGGTATAAAATCAAAACAGAAAATCCAAATAAACACAAGCAGAAACGACAAAAGGGACATTACCACTGCCTTCACAGAAATACAAAAAAACTCTGAGACTACTATGAACACCTGTAGACACACAAACTAAAAACCTAGAAGAATTGGATAAATTTCTGGAAACATCCAACCTCCCAAGAGTGAACCAGGAAGAAATTAAAATACTTAATAGACCAATAATTAATTTCAAAATTGAATCAGCAACAAAAAGCCTGCCAATATCAATCAGAAAAAAAGCCCTGTACCAGATGAATTCATGGCCCAATTACACCAGACATACAAAGAAGAGTTGGTACCATTCCCAAAGAAATAATGCCAAAAAATCTAGGAAGAGGGGACTCTTCCCTAATTCACTCTATGAAGCCAGCATCATTCTGGTACCTAAACTTGGCAAAGACACAATGAAAAAGAAAACTTCAGACCAATAGACCAATACTCCTGATGAACATGATGCAAAAATCTTCAACAAAATACTAGCAAACCAAATCAAGCAGCACATCAAAAAGCTAAACCACCATGATGAAGTAGGCTTTATTTCTGGGATGCAAGGTTTGCTCAACAGATGCAAATCAATAAATGTGATTCATCAGATAGATATAACAAAAACAAAAACCACATGGTCATCTCAATAGATGCATAAAAGGATTTTGATAAAATATAACATTGTTTTTTGTTAAACACTCTCAACAGACTAGGTAACATAGATTTGAAGGAGTATACCTCAAAATAATAGCCATCTATGAGAAGCCCAGATCCAACATCATACTGAATGGGAAAAAGCTTGAATTTATTTATCTTGAGGACCAGAACAAGACAAGGATATCCTCTCTCACCACTCCTATTCATCATAGTACTAGAAGTTCTAGCCAGAGCAATCAGGCAAGAGAAAGAAATAAAAGGTAAATAAATAGAAAGAGGAAGTCAAACTATCTCTCTTCACAGATCAACAGGTTGTAAAAATAAAAAATACCTGTGCCCTACCCCCTCAAATTTATACAAGACATTTTCACTAGATTAAAGAATGACATTATTTGATATCAGTAATATAGTGATCTTCCCTTTAGCCACATCTCATAAGAAAATCATCTAAACTCTTAAATACCTAGCTGAATGCAAGATGTAGAGAAAAATGGGTCATAACATGAAATCTTATGTAAGAGTGAAGAATTTCTTAATTCACATAAGAATAAGGAATGTCTTAATTCATAATTTGATATTTTTCTAAAATTGTTCTTTTTAGTAGCATAACCATCTATTTTTATTAGAAGAAATATTTTACAATTATTACATTTTGGTTTTCTAATCTAATGTGCTTTGCCACCATTTAAAGAAAAAAAAAATGGTAAAGTCAAAATGTGTTAACCATATGAGGTAAAACTTGCCAGAATTATGTTCCCAAGATAGGTTGAGCACTCTGGTGATTTGAAAGAAGTAGAAAACATAGTGACTAGAAAACTAAACTCGAGAGCTCTGGAAGTCAGGAGCCAATACCAAATACTACTCTAATGTGTACTCCTTTTTTTAATCTTTGTCGAAAATATCCTGGCTTGATCAGTTTTCCTTGAGCACGTCATATTCTGTGTCCTACCTAACCCACTGCCATGGTCTGAATGTATGTGACCCTCCAAATTCATATGTTGAAACTTAATATCCAATATGATAGTATTAAGAGATGGGCCCTTTCAGAGATGATGAGGTCATGAGGACTCATTTCTCATGAATGCAATTAATGCCCGTATAAAAGAGGCCTATGGGATCTTGTTCATTCCTTCAGCCATGTGAAGATGTATAGAAGGCACCATGTATGAGAAAGGACTCTCACCAGACACCAAATCCATTGGCATCTTGATCTTGAATTTCCTATTTCCAGAACTGTGTGCACAGTTCTTTCCTCATCACTGAAGGGATGGCAAAGAAGTGTAGGCATTACCAACATGGAAAATGGGTGTTCTCACCTGTTAGTTATCATGCCATTTTAAATACAGCCATTAAAAATTGAGATGAATAAATTTAAAAGGGTTAATTTTATGAAAATTCTGAGGAGATTCTCTAAATACCACTCCCTATTCATTTAAAATATTTGGATTTTAAATTTAAATAGGCTTGCCTAATTGTGCTTTCCCACTTTGTAAAATCATTTAGTATTTGTTGAGTACACCCTCTGATATGGTTTGGCTGTGTCCCTACTCAAATCTCATCTTGAATTGTAGTTCCCCTAATCCGCACATGTTGTGGGAGGGACCCAGTGGGAGGTAATTACATCATGGGGACAGTTACCCCAATGCTATTCTCATGATAGTGAGTGAGTTCTCACATGATCTGATGGTTTTATAAGAAACTTTTCCCCCCTTGCTTGACACTCATTCTCTCTACTGCTGCCCTGTGAAGAGGTGCCTTCTACCATAATTATAAGTTTCCTGAGGCCTCTCTAGCCATGTAGAACTGTGAGTCAATTAAGCCTCTTTTCTTTGTAAATTACATATTCTCAGATATTTCATTATAGTAGCATGAGAACAGACTAATACAGTAAATTGGTACTGAGGTGCAGTGCTGCTGTAATAATACTGAAAATATGGAAGCAAGTTTGGAACTGGGTAACAGGCAGAGATTAGAACAGCTTAGAGGGCTTAAAAGAAGACAGGAAGATGTGAGAAAGTGTGGAACTTCCTAGAAACTGGAAGGTTCAGAAGACAGGAAGATGTGGGAAAGTTTGGAACTTCCTAGAGACTTGTTGAATGGCTTTGACCAAAATACTGATAGTGATAGGGACAATGAAGTTCAGACTGAGGTGGTCTCAGATGAACATGAGGAACTTTTTGGGAACTGGAGCAAAGGTGATCTTCCTGTGCTTTAACAAAGAGACTGGTGGCATTTTGCCACTGCCCTACAGATCTATGGAACTTTGAATTTGAGAGAGATGATTGAGGGTATCTGGGGGAAGAAATTTCTAACTGGCAAAGCGTTCAAGAGCAAGCAGAGAAAAAACGTTTAAAAAATTTGCTGTCTGATGATGCGACAGAAACTAAAAACCCATTTCCTTGGGGGAAATTCAAGCTGCAGGCTGCAGAAATTTGTATAAGTAACCAGAATCTGAATGTTAATCACTAGGACAATGGGGAGAATGTCTCCAGGGCATGTCAGAGACTTTCTTGGCACCCTGGAGGACTAGAAGGGAAAAATGGCTTCATGGACTGGCCCCAGTGCCCCCTGCTCTGTACAGTCATGGGAGTTGGTGCCCTGCATGATAGCTGTGGCTAAAAGGGGCCAGTGTACAACTCAGTCCCCTTTGAGCCACAGCTGTCATGCAGGGCACCAAGTCCCATAACTGTACAGAGGGTTCAAGCCCCAAGCCTTGGTGGCTTACACATGGTATTGGGCTTGCAAGTGCACAGAAGTCAAGAATTGAGTTTTGGGAAACTCCACCGAGATTTCAGAGGATGTATGGAAACTCCTGGATGGCCAGACAGAACTTTGCTTCAGGGGCAGAGCCCTCATGGAGAACCTCTGCTAGAGCTGTGCAGCAGTGAAATGTGGGGTTGGAACCCCCACAAAGAGTCCCCACTAGGGCACTGCCCCAATTCGTGGAGCTGTGAGAAGAGGGCTACCATGCTCTAGACCTCAGAATGCAGATCCTCTGACAGTTTGCCCCTGTGCCTGGAAAAGCCACAGATACTCAACGCCAACTGTGGAGGTAGCCATGACAGGGGGATACACCCTGCAAAGCCACAGGGATGCAGCTGCTCAAGGCCATGGTATCCCACCTCTTGTATCAGTGTGGGAACAGACTAATACATTCTCTGTGTCAGGCCCACTTCTAGAGACTGGAAATGCAAATCTAAACAAAACATGTATCACACTATTGATTTGCATATGTTGAACCGTGCCTGCATCCCTGGGATAAATATCACTTGGTCATGATAAATGACCTTTTTAGGTATTGTTGAATTCTATTTGCTAGTATTTTGTTTCAATTGATGTTGAAAAAGCATTTTCCATAGTACTGGAAATCCTAGTAAGAGCAATCAGATGAAAGAAATAAAGGGTATCCAAATTGAAAAGAAATATGTCGGATTATCCTTACGATATGTTTTGGCTCTGTGTCCCCACGCAAACAGCATGCTGAATTGTAATTTCCATGTTGGGGCAGGAACTTGGTGGGAGGTGACTGGATTATGGGGGGCAGATTTTTCCATTGCTGTTTCATGATAGTGAGGGAGTTCTCATGAGATCTTATTGTTTAAAAGTATGTAGACTTCCCGCTTCTTTCTCTTTCCTGCTCCACCATGGTAAGACATGCTTGCTTCCCTTTCACCTCCCTCCATGACTGTAAGTTTCCTGAGGCCTCCCAGCCATGATTCCTGTACAGCCTGTGGAACTGTGATTCAGTTTAACCTCTTTTCTTTATAAATTACCCAGTCTCAGGTAGTTCATCAGAGTAGTAAGAGAATGGACTAATACAGAAAATTGGTACCTGAGAAGTGGGGCATTGCTATAAAGATACCTAAAATGTGGAATTGACATTAGAACTGGGTAATGGGCAGATGTTGGAACAGTTGGGGAGGGCTAAGAAAAAGATAGCAAGATGAGGGAAAGTTTTTAACTTCCTAGGAACTTGTTAAATTGTTGTGATTAAAATGCTGATAGTGATGTGGACAATGAAGTCCAAGCTGAGGTGGTCTCAAATGGAGATAAGGAACTTATTCACAACTGGAGTAAAGGTCACTCTTGCTATTTTTTAGCAGAGGCTGGTGGCATTGTGGCCCTGCTCTAGAAACCTGTGAAATTTTGAACTTGAGAGAGATGATTTAGGGTGTCTGGCAGAAGAAACATCTAAGCAGCCTTGTTCAAGATGTGGGCTGGCTGTTTATAAGTGCCTGTAATCATTTGCATAAAGAAAGAAATTCCCTGAAACTAGAACGCATATTTAAAAGGGAATCAGCACATAAAAGTTAAAAATAATTGTAGCTTGACCATGAGGAGGGAGGATTTTTCTGGGGAGGAATTCAGGGCTGCAGAAATTTGCACAAGTAAAAAGCATCCAAATGTTAATAGCCAATTCAATGGGGAAAATGCTTCCAGAGCATTTCAGAGGCCTTCACAGCAGCCCCTCCCATCACAGGCCTGGAGGTCCAGGGGGGAAAATGGTTTTGTGAGCCAGGCCCAGGGCCCCATTGCTCTCTGCAGCCTTGGGACATCGTTCCCTGTTTCCCAGCCATTCCAGCTCTAGCCATGGCTATAAGGGGCCAGGGTATAGTTCAGGCTTTTGTTTCAGAGAGTGCAAGCCCCAACCCTTGGTGGCTTACATGAGGTGTTGGGTCTATGGGTGCAAAGAAAGCAAGAGATGAAGTTTGGTAGCTTCTGCCTAGATTTCATACAATGTATGAAAATGCCTGGATGTACAGGAACAAGCCTGCTGCATGGGGTAGAGTCCTCACAGAGAACCTCTGCTTTGGCAGAGCAGACAAGAAATGTGTGTTTGGAGCCCCCTCCCCCCAGAGTCCCCAGTGGGGCACAGCCTAATGGAGCTGTGAGAAGAGGACCACTGCCCTCCAGACCACAAAATAATAGATCTATTATGCTTGCACCATGCACCTGGAAAAGCCACAAGCCTCAATGCCAGCCCATGAAAGCAGCCACAGGGTCTATACCCTGCAGACACACAGAGTTGGAGCTGCCCAAGGCCTTGGGAGCCCACTCCTTGCATAAGCATGGCCTGGATGTGAGACATGAAGCCAAAGAAGACTATTTGAGAACATTAAGATTTAATGACTTCCCTCCTGGGTTTCATACTTACATGGGGCCTATAGCCCCTTTGTTTTAACAAATTTCTGCCTCTTGGGATGTGTCTATTTACCAATTGTATCTTGGAAGTAACTAACTTATTTTTTATTTTACCGGCTCACAGGTACAAGGGACTTGCTTTGTTTCAGATGAGATTTTGGGTTTAGACTTTTCAGTAAATGTTGGAATGAGTTAAGATATTGAGGGACTGTTGGGAAGGCATGACTGTATTTTGAAATGCGAGAAAGACATGATATTTGGGAGTGTGCAGGGGCAGAATGATATGGTTTGGCTCTGTGTCACCCTTTCAATCTCATGTTAAACTGTAATTTCCAATGCTGGGGGAGGGACCTGCTGAGAAGTGATTGAATCATAGCGACAGATTTCCCCCTTGCTCTTCTCTTTGTGGGGAGTGAATTCTCAAGAGATCTGGTTGTTTAAAACTGTTAGCACTTCCCCTTTCACTCTCTCTCCTGCTCTGCCATGATAAAATGTGCTTACTTCCCCTTCACCTTCCACCATGATTGTAAGTTTCCTGAGGCCTCTTAGCCATGCTTCCTGGACAGCATTTGGAACTGTGAGTGAATTAAACGTCTTTATTTGTAAATTACTGAGTCTCAGGTGGTTCTTGATAGCCATGTGAGAATAGACTAATATACCTTGTTTGCAGATGACATGATCTTATATTTGGAAAACCCTAAAGACTCCACAAAAAAAATTTTAGAACTGATAAATAGATTCAGGACAGTTGCAGGGTACCAAATCACATACAAAAATTAGCAGCGGTTCTATATGCTAATAGTGAACAATCTGAAAAATAAATTTAAAAAGCATTCCCATTTTTAATTGCCATGAGTAAAATTGAATACCTAGGAATTAAACAAATAAGTTAAAGATCACTACAATAAAAATGATAAAACACTGATGAAAGAAATTGAAGAGTACACCAAAAGATGGAAATACACTCCATGTTCATGGATTAGAAGAAACAATATTGTTAAAATGTTCTTACTACCCAAAGCGATCTACCAATTTAATGCAATTCCTATTAAAATACCAATGACTTTCTTCACAAATAGAAAAAAAAATCCAAAATGCATAAGGAACTAAGAAAGAGCCCCAAAAGCCACAACTATCCTAAGCAAAAAGAACAAAACAAGAAGAATGACATTACCTGACTTCAAAGTATCCTACAGAGCTATAGTAACCAAAATAGCATGATACTGGCATAAAAACAGACACATAGACCAGTGGAACAGAATGGAGAACCCAGAAACAAATCCATACACCTACAGTGAACTCATTTTGCCAGGAACATATATTGTGGAAAAGACAGTCAGTTCAATAAATATGGCTGGAAAAAATGGATATCTATATGCATAAGAATGAAACTAGACCCTTGTCTCTTACCATAAACAAAGATCAAATCAAATAGATTAAAGACTTAAATCTAAGCCTTCAAACTATAAAACTACTATGAGAAAATATCCGGAAAACTCTCCAGGACATTGATTTCAGCAAAGGTTTCTTGAGTAATATCCCACAAGCACAGGCAACCAAAACAAACATGGACAAATGGGATCCCATCAAGTTAAAAGGCTTCTGCACAGCAAGGAAAATAATCAACAAAGTGAAGAAACAATCTACAGAATGGTAGAATATATCTGCAAATGACCCATCTGACCAGAGATTATTAGCCAGAATATATAAGTAGCTCAAATAATTCTTTAAGAAAAAATCTAATAATTCAATTAAAAATGGGCAAAAAATATGAATAGACATTTCTTGAAAGAAGACATGCAAATGGCAAACATGAATATTAAAAGGTGCTCAACGTCATTGATCATTAGAGAAATGCAGATCAATACTACAATTAGATATCATCTCACCCCACTTAAAATGACATATCCAAAAGACAGGCAATACCAAATTCTAGCAAGGACATAGAGAAAAGGGAACCCTCGTCCACTTTTGATGGGAATGTAAATTAGTACAACCACTGTGGAGAACAGTTTGGAGGTTCCTCACAAAACTAGAAATAGAGCTGGCATATGATTCAGCAATTCCAGCCCTGGGTATATACCCAAAAGAAAGGAAATCAGTATATCAAAGACATATCTGCACTTCTATATCTGTTGCAGCACTGTTCACAATAGCCAAAATTTGGAAGCAACCTAAATGTTCATAAAACAGATGAATGGAAATGTGATACTTATACATAATACAGTACAATTCAGCCATGAGAAAATAATGAGATTCTGTCATCTGCAACAACATGAATGAAACTGGAGGTCATTATGTTAACGGAAATAAGCCATGCACAGAAAGACAAACATCACATGTTCTCACCTATTTGTGGGCTCTAAAAATCAAAACAGTTAAACTCATGGACATAGAGAGCAGAAGGATGCTTATCAGAGGCTAGGGAGGGTAGTGGGATAGTTAGTATGGGGTGGGGATAGTTAATGGGTACAAAAAAAATAGTAAGAAAGAATAAGTAAGACCTAGTGTTTAATAGCACAACAGGGTGACTATTGTCAATAATAATTTAATTGTACATTTAAAAATAATTAAAATAATATAATTGGATTGTTTTTAACATGAAGGTTACATACTTGAGGGGATGCATACTTCATTTTACATGATGTGATTATTACACATTGCATGCCTGTATCAAAACATCTCATGTACCCCATAAATATATACACCCACTAAGTGCCCATAAAAATTAAAGTATATATTAAAACACTTTGTTACCACTCTAAAAAAGCAAACAAAACAAAACTAAAAATTTCTTGCTTCATGAAATTTACAACCTGAGGAGTGTCTGTGTGTAATAAATAAACAAATATGTTGTCAATTAGTGCAAAATAGTATAACAAGTAAAGCAATGCAATGTAATAGAATCCTTCACTGATTCCTCATTGCTTTAGAAACGAATGGGGCAGTCAGGGAAGGACTTTGAGGTGATGACATTTGAGAAGAGTCTTGAAGGGAGTGGATCATAAGAAAATGTGGTGGAAAATCATTTCAGGCAGAATGAAAGCAGTTGCATAGTTCTTGAAGCAAGAACATGTTTGGGAACTGTAAGAAGAGCAAGAAGGTAAACGTGTCACGAACACAGTGATGATGGGGAAAGCAGTTAGAGACACAGTTGAGTCAAATCGTGTAGGATTTGGCAGGGCACCATGGCTCAATCCCAGCACTTTGAGAGACTGAGGCAGGTGGATCACTTGAGGCCAGGAGTTCAAGACTGGCTTGGCCTATATGGTGAGACTCTGTCTATTAAAAATACAAATATCAGCTGGATTTTGTGGCAAATTCCTGTAATCAAAACTCCTTGGGAGGCTGAGACATGAGAATCACTTGAGCCTGGGAGATGGAGGCTGCAGTGAGCCAAGACTGAGCCACTGTACTCCAGCCTGGGCAAGAGAGCAAGACTCAGTCTCCAAAAAAAAAAAAAAAAGAAAAATATATAGGAACTTGTAGATTGTGACCTTTCTATGGTAAGGACCTTGAAATTTATTTCAAGGGGGATTGGAAGCCATTTGAGAGTTTTGGAGGGAAGAATGATGTGAGCTAATCTACATTTACAATTAATTTGGCTGCTCTGTGGAAAATAGACTGTAGGGGTCCAGAGCAGAAGCAGGAAGGCAAGTTAGAGGGGTATTATATTAGTCCTATTGAACAATAGTGGGGGCATTTACTTTTCTATATAGTCATTTGTGTTTTTTGCTGTACATTGTTTAAAGGCAGACCTTGATTTATTGACTCTTATTATCAGTATGCAGGAAATGCCTTGCACAATAAACAAATGTCTGTTCGATAAACACATATAGAGGGAAGGGAGGAATAAATGGATAATGAGTTTTAATATTCTTGAATCTAGTTAAAAGAAATTCACGTGGGAAAGCATATCTCTTCCCAAAAAACAATATAATTTTTTAAAATTTTCAAAAAAGAAGACTTCATTATTTTTTCTGGTGAAGGCACACATGTGTTTTTCTATTTAAAAACTGAAAACGTTGGAATCTACTCATGTACCAGCACTAAATGAATGTGCAACTATGGAGGAGACTCCTGCAAAAAGTGACCAATTGTTTTTAAGGTTTATAGGAAACGGGAAAGGAAGAGTGGCTCATATTTATGAGAAGTAAGCAATGTCTTTAAAGAGGATAGAAGTAATTATTCCTACATTCTCTCTCTCTTCCTTCTTTCTTAGTGGGTAGCACTGTGTTCTCTTGGGCTTACAGAAACTCAAGGTCATGCAGCAGATGGTTTATTATTGGGGTGGAATAAAACAAAATAAATCTTTCATATAAATCAGTTTTATTTGGAAATAAAATTTTCACTTTAACAGATGTACTTAAAGTTGCCACAAAAATGAGAACATTTTGAATTTGAATCAATTGCTCTGATTCCTTATGTTTTCTGTTAAGTGATAATCTAATGCTCTTCTGCTGTCATTGACAAAATAACAATAAATAATAAAGTTTAATCCTAAATACAATTATTAATTATATAAGAAACATTTGCAACAAGATTGTATTTGGAACTTCAGTTAACCCCAATTCAGGCCCTACTACAAGAAATTTAACGTTTAAATGATGAGTTTCATTCACAAATCAATGCTTTTGGTAGGAAAATAAGGAAAAATGGTCATGTCAATATGTCATTCATTTGACTATACTGTAAAATTACAGAACAGTTGAACCATGCACCTTGCCTATAAAGATAGTAAAGATGTTCTGATGAGAATTGCTAATGAGCAATTCCAGATGGCTGCAATGTCTTTCAGAAGTTGGGGTTAAAAATATCCAATTGGGGGCTGGGCTTACAGTGAATGCTCAGAGTTGTCTAAATGTGTGACGGACATTAGGGAAACTTCTGCTTGGACTATCCTTACCTCCTGTCATCCCATATCAGTTTGATTTTTACAGAGCCTGTGGCATCTGTCTTAATCTTAGGATATGCATTGACAAGTGACAATTTCATTTTCAAGTTGTTCAGATAAAAAAAAATGGCAGCTCCTTGATTTCTATTTATTTCACATACTGCATATCCAATTTATTAATACATCCTGTCAGCTCCACTTGAAAAGATATATCCAAAGTCTTCCTGCTTCTTACTCACTATTGCCTTCATTATCTTCCTCCTGAATTACTGCAAATACTTCCTGTCTTCCTTCTTCTTCCCTAGAGCCCCTTCCACAGCTACAGGGATATCTTATATTTAAACATAAGTCCAAACTATTCTTCTCCTCTCCTCAAATTCCCACAATGTTTTTTCATGAAAATAAAGACAAAGTCAACAGAATATAAGCCTCATGTAATCTATGTCCTCTCTCTCCAATTATCTTTCTGACTTCATCTCCTATGATTTTCCCTTTTATTCAATCAGAACCAGGCATACTGGCCTTTTTGCTGTCTCTAGCACAGATATACTCTTGTCTCAGGGTCTTTGCACTTGCTATTTATTCTTTTTGGAGTGCTTGTCTCCAGGCATTTACACAGCTCACTTCATTATTTATTTCAGGATTTTATTGCAATGCAACCCTCTTCTTAGTGAAGCCACCATCTCTAAAATTACAATACCATACCACACAGATCTATTTCCTTTCCCTCTATTTTTCTTCCTAAAACTTACTCCAACAAAATAGACTGTATATTTTACATACATATCTTTATTTTCTTTTCCCCTAATGATTTTGTCTATGTTCACTGCTATGTCCCCCCACATCTAGAACAGTCTCTGGCACACACCAAAGAATCAATAAGATTCTAATAAATATTTGTTAATCTATTTATCACTCTACATTTTCCCTACCTACATACATTTTATTTTATGATTTAAAATTTTATGGATTAAAGACATGCAGGTTTGTTACATGGGTATATTGGATGACACTGAGGCTTGAGCTCCCAATGATCCCTTCACCCAGGCAGTAAGCATAGTACCTAATAAGTGTTTCTGCAGCCCATATCCCCTTTCATTCCTCCCTCATCTAGTATCCATAGCATCTATTGTTACCATATTTACAATCATGTGTAACTAAGGTTCCCACTTATAAGTGAGAACATGCGGTATTTGGTTATCTGTTCTTTTATTAGTTCACTTAAGGTTATAGCCTCCAGCTCCATCCATGTTGCTGCAAATGACAAGATTATATTATTTTTAATGAATGCATAGTGTTCCATGGTATATGTGTACCACATTTTCTTTAACCTATACACTGTTGATTGGCACCTAGGTTGATTCCACATCTTTCTAATGTGAGTAGTGCAGCAATGAGCATACGAGTGCATGTGTCTTTTTGATATAATGAATTATTTTCTTTTGGGTATATATGGTAGTGGGATTGTTGGGGTGAATGGTAATTCCATCTGAAGATCTTTGAGAAATCTCCAAACTTCTGTCCACAGTGTTTGAACTAGTTACATTTCTACCAACAGAGTATAAGTGTTCCTTTCTCCCCACAGCTTTACCAACATCTGTTAATTTTGGACTTTTTAACAATCTCCATTCAGATCTTTTTGAGATGGTAATCTCATTATGGTTTCCATTTGCATTTCTCTGATAATTAGAGATGTTGCGTATTTTCATATGTTTGTTGACACTTGTATGCTCTCTTTTGAGAAGTGTCTGTTCATGTCATTCACCCAATTTTTTAAATTAAATGTTTTGTCTTTTGTTTGTTGATTTGTTTAGGTTCCTTGCATATTTTAGGTATTAGACACTGGTTAGATGCATACTTTGCAAATATCTCCTCCCATTCTTTGGGCTGTTTATTCTATTGGTAATTTATTTTGCTGTGCAGAAGCTCTTTAGCTTAATTAGGTCCTGTTTCTCAATTTTCATTTATCTTGAATTGCTTTGGTTTCTTAGTCATAAATTTGCCAAGGCTGATGTGGAGAAGAGTATTTCCTAGGTTTTCTTCTAGGGTTTTTATAGCTTGAGGTCTTACATCTAAGTCTTTAATTCAACTTGAGATAATTATTGTATATGGTGAAAGGCAGGGGTCTAGTTTTCTTCTCCTGCAAAGGCTAACCCAGTTTCCCAGCACCATTTGTTGAATAGGTAGTCCTTTCCTTATTGCTTATTTTTGTCAATTTTATCGAAGATCAGATGGTTGTAGGTGTGTGGGTTCTCTATTCTGTTCCACTGGTTGATTTGTCTATTTTTCTACCAGTATCATGCTGTTTTTGTTACTGTGGCCTTGTAGTATAGTTTAAAGTTGGGCAATGTGATGCTTCCATTTTCGTTCTTTTTGCTTAAAATTACTTTGGTTATTCAGGCTCTCCTTTGATTCCATATGAATTTTAGAATAGATTTTTCTGAGTTTGTGAAAAATGATGTTGGTATTTTGATTAAAATAGCATTGAATCTGTACATTGCTTTTGGCAGTATGGCCCTTTTAACACTATTGATTCTTCCAATTCATGACTATGAATTTTTTTTTGTTTATTTGTGTTATCTCTGATGTCTTTCAGCAGTATTTTATAGTTTTCCTTGTCTAGATCTTTCTCTTTTTTGCTTAGATGAATTGCTAGGTGATATAGTTTGGCTGTGTCCCCACCCAAATCTCATCTTGAATTTTATTCCCATTATATCCATGTGTTGTGGGAGGTACCAAGTGGCAGATAATTTGAATCATGGGGGCAGTTTCCCCCGTACTGTTCCCATGACAGTGAATAAGTCTCATGAGATCTGATGATTTTATCAGGGGTTTCTGCTCTTGCATCTTCATCATTTTCTCTTGCTGCCTCCATTTAAGAAGTGCCTTTTGCTTCCTGCCATGATTCTGAGACCTCCCCAGCCATGCAGAACTATAACTCCAATTAAACCTTTTAAACCCAGTCTTGGGTTTGTCTTTACCAGCAGTGTGCAATTAGATTAATACAGTAAATTGGTACCAGTAGTGGGGTATTGCTGAAAACATACCCCAAAATGTGGAAGCAACTATGGAACTAGGTAACAGGCAGAAGTTGGAACAGTTTGGAGGGCTGAGAAAAAGACTGAAAAATGTGGGAAAGTTGGGAACTTCCTAGAGATGTTTGAATAGCTTCAACCAAAAGCCTGATAGCAATATGGACAATAAGGTCCAGGCTAAGTTGGTTTCAGATGGAGATAAGGAACTTGTTGGGAACTGGAATGAAAGTGACTCCTGTTAGGTTTTAGCAAAGAGACTGGTGCCCCTGGCCTAGAAGTTTTTGGAAATTTGAACTTGAGAGAGATGATTTAGGGTGTCTGGCAAAAGAAATTTATAAGTAGCAAAACATTCAAGAGGTGACTTGGGTGCTATTAAAATCATTCAGTTTTATAAAGGAAACAGAATATAAAAGTTCATAAAATTTATAGCCTAACAATGTGATAGAAAAGAAAAACCCATTTTCTGAGGAGAAATTCAATCCGACTGCAGAAATTTGCATAAGTTACAAGGAGCGGAATGTTAATCCCCGAGGCAATGGGGAAAATTTCTCCAGGGCATGTCAGAGATCTTCATGGCAGCCCCTCCCATCACAGGCCTGGAGGCCTAGGAGAATATGGTTTCATGGGTTGATCCCAGGGTCCTTGTGCTATGTGCAGCCTAGGACTTGGTGCCCTGCATCCCAACTGCTTCAGCTGTGGCTGAAAGGGGCCAGTGTAGAGCTAGGGCCATGGTTTCAGAGGCTGCAAGCCCCAAACCTTGGCAAATTCCATGTGGTGTTGAGCCTGTGAGTGCACAGAAGTCAAGAACTGGGGTTTGGGAACCTTCGCGTAGGTTTCAGAAGATGTATGGAAATGCCTGGATGTCCAGATAGAAGTTTGCTGCAGGGGTGGGGTGCTCCTGGAGGGCCTCTGCTAGGGCAGTGTGGAAGGGAAATGTGGGGTCAGACCTCCACACAGAGTCCCCAATGGGGGACTGCCTAATGGAGCTGTGAGAAGAGGACCACCATCCTCCAGACCCCAGAGTAGTAGATCCATCGACAGCTTGCACCATTCACCTGGAAAAGCCACAGACACTCAATGCCAGACCATTAAAGCCATTGGGAGGGAAACTATACCCTGGAAAACCCACAGGAGTGGAGCTGCCCAAGACCATGGGAACCCACCTCTTGCATCCACATGACCAGGATGTGAGACCTGACCTGGAGTCAATAGAGATCATTTTGGAGCTTTAAAATTTGACTGCCCCACAGGATTTGGGACTTGCATAGGCCCTGTAACCCCTTTGTCTTGGCCAATTTCTCCCACTTGGAATGGCTGTATTTACCCAATACCTATACCCCCGTTGTATGTAGGATGTAACAAGCTTGCTTTTGATTTTACAGGATCATAGGTAGAAGGGACTTGCCTTGTCTCAGATAAGACTTTGGATTGTAGACTTTTGGGTTAATGCTTAAATGAGTTAAGAGTTTGAGGGACTGTTGGGAAGGCATGATTGGTTTTGAAAATTGAGGACATGAGATTTGGCGGGGCCAGGGGTGGAATGATATGGTTTGGCTGTGTCCTCACCCAAACCTTATCTTGAATTTTACTCCCATATTTCCCACATGTTTTCAGAGGGACACAGTGGGAGATAATTTGAATCATGGGATTGGTTTCCACCTTAATTTTCTTGTGGTAGTGAATACATCTCACAAGATCTGATGGTTTTATCAGAGGATTCTGCTTCTGAATCATCCTCATTCTCTCTTGTCACCACCATGATTCTGAGGCCTCCTCAGCCATGTGAAACTGTAAGTCCAATTAAACCTCTTTTTTTCCCCCAGTCTCAGGTTTGTCTTTATCAGCAGCATGAAAACGGACTAATACACTAGGTATTTTATTTTCTTCATGGCTAATATAAGTGGGATTGTTTTCTTGATTTAGTTTATAACTAGACCATTCTTGGTATATAGAAATACTCATGATTTTTTCCATTGATTTTGTATCCTGAAACTTTACAAAATGTGTTTATCAATTCCAGGAACATTTTCATAGAGTCTCTGGGGTTTTCTTTGTATAGAAGAATTATATTGTCAGCAAAGATAGATGGTTAACTTCTTCTTTTTCTATTTGCCTTTTATTTCTTTCTCTTGCCTGATTGCTCTCGCTAGGACTTCCAGTGCTATGTTGAATAAAATTGGTGAGAGTGTCTTGTTTAGCTTCTCAAGGGAAAATGCTTCCATCTTTTGCCCATTCAGTATGATGTTGAATATGGGTTTAGTGTAGATGGCTTTTATTATTCTGAGGTATATTCCCTCAATGCCTGGTCTATTGAAGACTTTTTTTCTGTATCTATTAAGATGATCATATGTTTTTTGTTTTTGATTCTTTCTTTTTATGTGGTGAATCATATTTTTTTGATTTGTGTATGTTGAACCAGTCTTGCATCCTAGAAATAAAACCTACTTTATTGGGATAGACTGGCTTTTTGAGGAGCTGCTGGGCTCATTTTTCTGGTATTTTGTTGAGGACTTTTGCATCAATCTTCATGAGGGATATTGGCATGAAGTTTTCTTTTTTTCATTATATCTCTGCCTGATTTTCATATTACAATGATGCTGGCTTTGTAGAATGAGTTAGGAAGAAACTCCTCCTCCTTGATTTCTTGGAACAGTTTCAGTAGGATTGATGTCAGTTCTTCTTTGTAGCAATCTGAAGAGTTTAATTTGGGACTTTGGCCAGATAGAGTATTTGTAAAAATCTGTGACCCTTTTGCTTTAGTTATAAAGTGAAAGTAGTTAGACAATCAGAATATGAAAGGTGAAAAATTTAGCACTGGGAAGAAAAAACATAACATCTACACAGATTACTAAACCAAGAAGCCTGTCTTCGTAAGCTCTTGAGGTAAAAGTCAGGTGAATGTGAAAGTCAGGAATGTGAATAGCACACTCAGCAAAAATAAGAACTAATGTCCACACCACATCTTTAGTTCTTCTAGATATTAAACAATGACTCAAGCTCTATGAGTGTCAATTTCTTCATTTGAAGTAAAGGAGTTGAACTAGGTTGTCTCCTTAAAATATTTCTCTAAGTTCTACTGTCATGAATCCTTTTAGTAAAGTCTTTGGTGTACAATAATTGAATCAACATAAGGAAGTTTCAATATTAAAATAAAATGTACCACAGTAAATTTTATAACATTTTATATTTTATAACATTTAAAAGAAAACTACAACTCTTGAGAAAGGATGCAATGGGAAGTAAAGATCTTAGCATCAACAGTTTGTGGATCGTTCATTAGAGTCCACCATTAAAATGATTCAGCACACAAGTCCCATCCTCTACATCCCTCAGTTCACATTCTTGAAGGAAAATATATTAGACCAAAAATAAGTCAACTGCTTACCATAGTCTTCCAATCTTGCTAGAGAACCAGGGTAATGTGGTAGAATTGTGGTTCTTTGGGACCCACCATTAGAGATGGACTGACTATTTTCAGAGAAATGGACCAAGGAAGACTTTTCTAAAGGGACTGTGAAAATTCTAAATCCTACTATGTCTAAAACAGCAGGATTTTTACCTTAGGACAAATTCTGATATTTTACAATGGAGATCATTCTAGTCAGATGATACATTTCTAACTTTTAAACCATCAATATTGAGATCAATAATTTTTACTTGAATTCAAGCGGTAGATTTGCTACTGACATGATAATTAACTGTAGATAAACTTTAAAATACTACCTGTTTAGTCAATAATGATCACAATAACTTTTACAACCCAATTTTATAAATCATAAAAATAAGTTTATATGCTTTCTGTATTCCCACATACAAGCCAGACCCCACATTAAATAAAATCCTCTTCATTTATAAATTTCTTGTGAACCAACCAAGATAAAAAGTCCTGGACATAAGAAATAGATTTTTACTTAATTTAGTGTTTTTACTTATTATGTGAAAATATTTCTTTGTGACTAGTTATCTTAAGATTAATTGTGAGAACAATATTGTGATTCTTCAGTCCCCTTTGCCTTATCATTCTAAAAGTTTAATTGTAGGGCTAGCTTAAAAAATCATTAAAATTTATTTCTAAGTGTGTATATATGCATGCTTACATGTATGAATTCTTATATGCCTTCTTACCTAAAACTTAGCATAAGTGTAGTAGGTTGCAACTGTAAGTGTAAGTAGGTTGTAACTGCAAATGTAGTAAGTTGCAAATGTCATTTATTTGACATCTTAAAATGTTATCTACTCTTTATTTTATGATCAGCTTCTTTACTCCTTCATAATACTGAGCTTGCCCAGCTTACATAGTTCCTTGTTGACTTTGGAGCAAATCTTAAATTCCCAAAAAGCATTCTTTCCAATCTTCTGCCAAATTAAATTTAATTTGTTAAAACAAAAATATTATGCAAGGCTATTTTGAGAGGAATGTTTTGACTCTGATTTCCCTGAACTAAAATTTTTGGAGTCTCTAAAGACTAAGTGCTTATTCTCATTTCTAAGTTTCTTTGATTGGTAGTACAGGATATTTTTTCCCAGATAACGTTGGTGGAAATTAAATGGTTCATTGCCTTTGAGAAAAATTTTACTCTTCGCCTGATGGTTTAAATTTAAGATACTTTTCTTCCCTGGCTTTACTTCCACTTGACAAGCTTCAGGCAGAATTTAAACTAGGAATCCAATATACCTAAATGTTATAGTAATAAGATCTATATGAGTTTTCCACAAAATCTTTCCTTGGAACTTATACCTCAATGGTGCCCTCTCTTATCACAATAAGTTTAATAAAAAGTTTAAGTAGGCTCTTCTCAAGAAAAGACTTCAAAAAACTAAGAAAATCTCCAGAATAAGTTTTGGGGAGATGTGGAGTTATAACAGAATGTAAACAAGACCAATAGGCAATCACTGCTTCAAAGAATAGTGAAATGCTAATACATTGTAAGAATTTGTTTACAAATGAATGATAGGTAATTGTTGATAAATGTTGCCATTATAATTAATGTAAAGCTTTTTATTTAACCTTCTGTTTTCACCTTGCAATAGATTTAACATTATAAGAATTCCTCCTGAGAATTACAAAAATAATGATAAGAATGGAAAGATTTCTAAGAGGCAAAGTGTGAGGCACTAGTTTGAGTCATCTGAGAAAAGAGACTGAAGGGTTGATTTATTTTCAAACTTTTAAAGAACTGTTCTAGAATACCCAGGGCATTCTTTCCTTCATTGTTACAAAGGGCAAAACTAGAGACAATGGGCTAAATTTCCAATTAAAACCTGAGAACACAGGTCTAAGGGCATACATAAAGCAGTAGTTCAGAGACCTAAGTTTATATTGATTCACCTGGGAACTTTAAAAATTACCAATTCCCAGAACAATTAAAGCAGCTTGAGGATTTTTGTATTTTAAATGTTCTTATGGTGCTGCTAGTATCAAGCCAAGCCTGAAAAATCACTGGTGGGAAGCAAGAAGATTCTATGACATATACTTCATTGGAGCATATTAAGGCTTGAGTAAAAAAGTTATGAATGTAGAAAACATGCCTACCTTTCTTGAAAGATACTTCTTTCCAAGCCCTTATCCCTTTGGGAAGCCCTCACATTTTTTTTTATATATTTGTGATTTTAGAAGAATAAAAGTGCTATTTGTGTCAAGAATGTAGACATGGAGTTGAGGTTGTGTTTCCTGCTTCCTGTAACGGGTTCTTAATTGTAAAATCAAACCTACCCTCTTAACATTAATAGAAAAATAAAAATCTTTAGGTTTCTAAGTGGCTCTGACTTTGCCATTACCCTGTTCCTTCAAGTAATTTCACTGGTCCTCTGGCTGGGACCAGAGGACAGTGCCTTGACCCCACCTCCAGCGCTTTTACTCAAATCTGTGCCCTTTCTCTTTGGAAGTGAACTGAAACTCTCAAAAGTAAGACAGGATAGTAAGAGATAGTTAAAGGAACATAAGCGCATACATGTTGATAAAATTCAAAGTTCTATTTATGTCTTAGTCACCTTATTTGTGAGACCTTTTCCAATTTACCCGCTTCCTTGAGACATCTATATTTTAGCCCTCCAATGCAGGAACAAGCTACAAGCACATGGCTAGTTTTTTTCATTTGTGTTCACTTGATCCATCCCCATGTGACAACTGCATTGTTTTGCCATACAGGTATTTTTTTCCTATTCTGCTTTATATCTCTCTGGATAAATTTTAGAAAAGAAGATTCTGCCCTTTAGTTAATAGAAAAAGAAATAATAGGAGAGGGAGAAGGAAATCTGATTTTTTAAATTAATACTGTGTGTTTTATATGTAGTATAAAACTTTACATTAAAAAATAAAGAATACTTTATACTTAAAAAATTATTTTTATTAATGCTATGTGCTTTATATAAAGCATGTCTATATATGCTGATCTTTACAACCACCATAACTTTTGAGTATTATATTCCAAATGATGAGACCACAGCTCAGGGAGGTAAAACAACTCTACTAGGGATGTGCAGATATGAAAACTAGTCTGAGATTCATGATCTTTCTACTTTCTTTCCTCTCTAAGTCCGGTTTCTGGGAAAAAGGAGTCACATGTGCCTCGAGTTGCCAAAACTCCAAGGTATCCCAATCTTATAGTAGTCCATGTGAACGACACCTGACATAATTGTGCAATGCTTTCATAGGCCTGTCTCTCCTCAAGGATTTAGTATAAATGGTCTACTGTTCAGGTGAAATGCTACATCACCTCCAAACCAGCTGTAATAGTTATAATACTAACAGTAATTGCAGCAAATATACATTATGCAATTATTATGAGCTAGACAATTTTCTGAAACATATTTTGTGAATTAACAAATTTAATCTTTATAACATTCTATCAGTTAAGTAATATAATTGCCTTCATTTTACAGATGAGGAAACTGAAACAGAAGTTGTTAAAGGTCACATAACTGGCAATTTATGGAACGGGAATTTAAACCTAGACAACAACAATTATAATTCAACAAGATAACAATAACATTAGTGCAATTAGAATTATATATGTCAGCCAAAAGCTGTTTCCTCATACTTGTCATCTGCCTGTGAAAGGAATGATCTAGATGATTAGAGGTAAAGATAGAATTATCTTGAAGTTTTCAGAGACAGGCTTAGAAATAAATTTGAAATGTAAGAGAAGTGGACAAGTAAATACTACAGTACACTAAATATTTGGATATACTTTAACAGGATTTGAGAAATGGCAACTGAGATTATAATTTATCTTAGGCATAACTTAAACTGAACAGTTGGTTTTGTGTTTAATATGGTAAAGCCAGACTGGACCATTCTTTCCTTCCAATTTTGAAAATGGATATTTAGTTAGAGAGAGGACAAACTGTATCCTCAGAGGGTTGAAGAAACTTGCTGGGAGGTTTAAAATATTTTTTTAAAATAAGGTATTTTTCCCAGTATTAGGATTCTACAAATAAAATATTATAAGTAGAGTATTTCCAGGATATTTTGAATAGAAAATACCTATTAATATTACCCTTTTAATTAATTCTCATCTTGCCTATTACTCTTCTCATGGAAATTTGTATTTCAGTTTTCTAGTTCGCTACATAAACCCTGGCTTTCATTAGTCATTGACATCACTGAAACTGTAAACTTTATGTATGTCTGAGTATCTATATATCCAAGTAGTATCAAGTATCAAGCAACTTTATGAAATTAGAGAATAAAAGACAAAGTAGAGAGGAAATATTCATTTTTTTTTTTTTTTTTTTTTTTTTTAGACGGAGTCTAGCTCTGTCGCCCAGGCTGGAGTGCAGTGGCGCGATCTCGGCTCACTGCAAGCTCCGCCTCCCGGGTTTTACGCCATTCTCCTGCCTCAGCCTCCCGAGTAGCTGGGACTACAGGCGCCCACCATCTCGCCCGGCTAGTTTTTTTTTTGTATTTTTTAGTAGAGACGGGGTTTCACCGTGTAGCTCAGGATGGTCTCGATCTCCTGACCTCGTGATCCACCTGTCTCGGCCTCCCAAAGTGCTGGGATTACAGGCTTGAGCCACCGCGACTGGCCGGAAATGTTCTTAAGATAAGTAAGTTATCATGATTGGACAGGAAGGGGAGAGGATCATGGGACAAGAAGGAGAAAAAAAATTAATTTAAAAAAATTATATTTCTTTCTCTTATTTGATTTCTCTGGCTAGGACTTCCAGTACTATGATAAATAGAAGAGGTCAGGCAAGGGAAAGAAATAAAAGGCATTCAAATAGGAAAAGTCAAGCTATCTTCCTTTATGAACAATATGATTCTATACCTAGAAAATCCTTAAGACCCTGCCAAAAGGCTCCCAGAACTCACAAATCACCATAGTAAAGTTTTGGGATACAAAATCAGTATACAAAAATGAATAGCATTTCCATACACAAACAACATCCAGGCCAAGAGTGAAATCAAGAACACAATCCCATTCACAATGGCTACAAAGAAAATGAAATACCTAAGAATACAATTAACCAAGAAGGTGAAAGATCTCCTCAAGGAGATCTTTACAAAACGCTGCTGAAAGAAACTACAAAACACTGCTGAAAGAAATTAGACAACACAAATAAATGAAAAAAGATTACATGATCATGTATTGGAAGAATCAATATCATTAAAATGGCCATACTATCCAAAGTGATTTATAGATTCAATGCTATTCTCATTAAACTACCATTGACATTCTTCACCAAAAAAGCTATTTTAAAATTCATATAGAACCAAAAAGAGAGCCTGAATATCCAAGACAATCCTAAGCAAAAAGAGCAAACTTAGAGGCATCATGCAACCCAACTTCAAACTATATTGCGAGGCTACAGTAACCAGAACAGCATGGTACTGGTACAAAAACAGACACATAGACCAATGGAACTGAATAGAAAACTCAGAAATAAAGCCACACACCTACATTCATCTGATCTTCGACAATGCTGACAAAAACAAGCAGTGGGGAAAGGACTCCCTATTCAATAAGCGGTGCTAGGGTAACTGGCTAGCCATGTGCTGAATTGATGCTGGACCCCTGGCTTTCACCATATACAAAATTAACTTAAAATGGATAAAAGTTTTAAATATAAGCCCTCAAACTATAAAAATGTTAGAAGACAACCTAAGAAATACTCTTTTCATCATCAGCCTTGGCAAAGAAGTTATGCCTAAGTCTCCAAAAGCAATTGCAGCAAAACCAAAAATCGACAAATGGGGCCTTATTGTACTAAAGATCTTCTGCATAGCAAAAGAACTTATCAACAGAGTAAACTGACAACCTACAGAATAGAATAAGATATTTGCAATCCATGCATCTGACAAAGGCTTACTATCCAGAATCTATAGAGAACTTAAAGAAATCAACAAGTAAAAAGCAAATAACCCTGTTAAAAATGGACAAAGGACATAAGCATACATGTCTTAAAAGAAGACATAAAAGTGCCAACAATCATATGAAATAATATTCAACTTTACTAACCATCAGAGAATTGCAAATCAAAACCATAATGAGATACCATCTCACACCAGTCAAAATGACAATTATTACAAAGTCAAAAAACAATAGATGCTCGTAAGGCTGCAGAGAAAAGGAATGCTTATACACTGTTGGTGAGAATGTAAATTAGTCCCAACCCTATGGAAAGTGGTTTGGAGATTTTTAAAGAACCTAAAACAGAACCCCCATTCAAACCTGCAATCCCATTACAAAGTATATACCCAAAGGAAAATAAATCAGTCTACCAAAAAGACACATGCACTCATATGCTCATTGCCGCACTATCCGTAATAGAATAGGCATGGAAATAACAGGTGCCCAACAACAGTGTATTAGATAAAGAAATTATGGTACATATACACCATGGAATACATTGTAGCCATACAAATAATGAAATCAGGTCCTTTGCAGCAACATGATGGAGCAATCCTAACTGAATTAATGAAGCAACAGAAAACCAAATACCACATGTCTCACTTATAAGTGAGAGCTAAACATTGAGCATACATTGACATAAATATAAATACCATGAAAAAATAGATACTATGGACTACTGGGGCAAAAAGAGGGAGTGGGGGCATGGGTTGAAAAACTACCTATTGGGTACTATGCTCACTACCTGATTGACGAGATCCATACCCCAAACATCAGTAGATGCAATATCTCCATATAATATACCTACATATGTAACCCCAGTATCTAAAATTAATTGAAATTAAAAATAAATAATTCCAAATGATTGTTTTTAGGAATTTTATAATATCTTCTTGCTTTAAAATGTTGCAAAAATGATCATCTTATTTTTTTGTTTTTTTTTTTAAAGAACTTATTTCCATTCTTTAGAGGCAAGTAAATTGATGTGAACTATTTCCTTATATGACAATTTATTTTTGTTGAGAAAGCAGTCACAATTTAGTATGAGTCAGCAATATCTACACCATTTTTTAAATATTCTACAGATGCAATTAGGATTACTAAAATGATGAGAGAAAAACTTTGCAAGCTATTTAATTGGACGATTGTGAAACATATCCCCTTGCCCACAATTTACCATCACACAAAAATAGCTGGTAGCGTAAGAGTAAATCACAGCTGAACGATATGCAAGACACGGGTCCTCCCAGACAAAGAGCACGTAGGAAAGCCCAAAGTTAAGTGTGGAGAGAAAAACAAGGACAAGAAATGAAGTTAAATTTTCTGGTGCCTGTAGCTATGACAAATATTAAACACAGTCCAACTGCTAGCCAGATGAGCATAAATCCCCATAGTAAAGACCTATTTATCTCACTTCCTATTACCCAAATCGCTGTATCTGGTTTTAAACAAAAAGATTGCCAGGTATGTCAAAATGCAAGGAAAAAAAAACACACACACACACTCTCTGAGAAAAAGGCAATCATCAGAACCAGACTCATGATATCACATACATGTTGGAATTATATGATAGGAATTTTAAAATAACTATGATTAATATGTTAAGAGCCTTAATAGCAAGAGTAAACAGCATGGAAGAACTGATAGGTAATGTAAGCAGAGAGATAAAAACTCTAAGGAATAACCAAAGGGAAACTTTAGCATTAAAAACCACAGTAACTGAAATGAAGAATACATTCAGTGAGCTTATCAGTAGACTTGAAATGACTGAAGAAAGAATCAGTAAATCTGAGGATAGGTCAATAAAAACTTTTCAAATTAGAATGCAAAAATAACAAAAATTAAAACAAACAAATGAGGACCAAACATCAAAGAACTGTGGGACAATATATAAAAGTGTAACATACACTTAATTGAAATACTTAACACCTTTCCAAAATTAATGAGACACACCACATCACAGGTCCAGAAAGTACAGATAAAATGAAGCATAATAAATACCAAACAAATAGATTTTGGCATGCCATGTTTAAACAGCAGGAAACTAAACACAAAGAAAAAAATCTGAAAAGAATACAGAGGGGAAAAACACTAATTTATAGAGGAATAAGAATCACTGACATCAGAGACCATGACAGCAAAAAGAGAGTGGAAAGGAAGTTTTGAAAACAAAATAAAATAAATACATCAACCTAGAATTTATCCAACAAAATTACACGTCAAAACTGGAGGGTAAACAAAGAAAAAACAACCTATATGACCAGCAGACTTGCAAAAAAAAAAAAATGGTTAAAAAAAAGTTCTTCAGAGAGACAGAGATAAAGAAAATGAAAATGATAAAGGTCAGAAATTTGGATTTTACATAAAGAAAAGAAAGCATTGAAGAAGGAATATATGAAAGTAAATTACAATCTTTTTTGTAATTTTTAATTGATGTAAAAGATAGTTTTTAAAGCAATAATAGTAATAATGTATTGGGTGATTATGAAAGGGTGAAATGAGTGACAGCAATATTGGGGGAAAGGAGGGAGAAACTGGGAATAATTACTTATAAAGTACTTGCACTACATGTTACTTAGTATAGTATTATTTGAAGGTGGACAAAACAGATTAAAATGTAAACTGTAAATTGTAGGACAACCAATACATTTTTTAAAGTAATATAATTTGTATGCTAAGATAGAAGATAAAGTGAAATAATGTAAAATGCTCAATTAAATAAAGAAAAATCAGAAGGTAGGGAAAGAAATAAGCCAATAAATTTTAAAAAGACTTTGAGATATCATAAATATTAGTCCACGTTAATAATCACTTAATGTATAAATGATTTAAATAAACCAATTGAAAGAAAAATTTTGTCAGAGTAGATTAAAAACAATGTTTCCAAACCATATACTGTCTGCAAAAACCTACTTTGTATATAAATTTACTAATAGTTTAAAAGCAAAGGGTTGGAGAAAGATACACCAATAGTAACACTAATTTTTAAAAGCTGGGGTAGGGTGGGTGCATTGGCTCCCGCCCGTAATCCTAGCACTTTGGGAGGCTGAGGCGGGCAGATCACCTGAGGTCAGGAGTTTGAGACCAGCCTGGCCAACATGGCAAAACCCCATCTCTACTAAAAATACAAAAATTACCCAGGCATGGTGGCACGTGCCCGTAATTCCAGCTACTTGGAAGGATGAGGCAGGGAGAATTGCTTGAACCCGGGAAGCAGAGGTTGCAGTGAGCTGAGATTGTACCACTGCCCTCCAGCTTGAGTGACAGGGCAAGACTCCCTTTCTCTCTCTCTCTCTCTCTCTCTCTCTCTCTCTCTCACACACACACACACACACACACACACACACACACACACAAGCTGGGGTAGCAATATTACATATAGACAAAAAGGACTTCAGAACAAGGAAAAGCTTCAGAAGTAAACAAAAGTATTCCATAATGATAAATAATCAATTCTTGAAGAAAGCATAATAATCATAAACGCATATGTAACTCACAAAAGAATGTGAAAATACATGAAGAAATTGCTGATACAACTGATTGGAGAAATAGACAAATCCATTCCTATTTGAGGACATCAGTACCTCTTTTAGCATTTGTTAGATCAAGCAGGCAGAAAATCAGCAAAGACATAGATGACCAGAATAGCAGAATCCATCAATTTGTTCTAATTGACATGTAGAGAATATCCCATTCAGCAACAGCAGAAGACACATTTTTCTCAAGGCTACTTGGAACATTCACCAATGTAAACCACATTCTGGGCATAAAACGTATCTTAACATACTTAAAAACCTAGCAATCATACAAAGCATGTTCTCAGATCACAGTGGAATTAAACTATAAATATACTATAGAAAAATAGCTGGGAACTCTTCAAATATTTGGAAATTAAATAACACACTTCTAAATAATCTATGAGTCAAAGAAAAAGTCTCAAGAGACTTTTAAATACATTTTGAACTAAATGAAAACACAAATTATCAAAATCTGTTGGCTGCACCAAAAGCAATAGATAAAGAGAAATTTATAGCATTAAATCCTCATGTTGAAAAATAAGAAAGACCTAAAATTAAAAAAACCTAAGATTTTACTTTTGAAAACTAGATAGAGAAAGAAGAGGAATTTAAGTTTTAGTGCATAAATAAAAAGAAGTAATACAAATTAGAGTAGAAATCGATGAAATTGAAAGTAGAAAACCAATAGGGAAGATGGTTTTAGAGATTCATTTTTTTGTAAAGATCAATACAATATATTTTTAAGTATCTCAACCAAAAGCAAAAATGGGAGAAGACACAAATTATTGCTGTTAAAAATAAAAAAGAGATCAACACTTCGGCTAAGGAAATATTACTTATTCATGTAAACAAATATCACTAGTTCCCCAAATATCTATGGAAATAAAAAGTCAAAATAATAAAGCCAGTAAAATAAAATAAAGGTAATAATTTAAAATTATTATTTTTCTCTAATACATGTGTACTCTCTAAAGGGTCAGATATCAAAAATTTTAGGCTTTGTGGGTTATGCAGTCTCTGTTGCAACCCTGCCATTGGATTTCTGAAGCAGCCACAGACAATATGTAAATGAATAAGCATTGCTGTTTTCCAATAAACTTTACAAATGCAGGTGATAGGCCACAGATTGCCCTCCTGTCTCTAAAAGATCTTAAATAACTGCTTGTACTGAAGAAACAGCTTAGTGACAAAGCAAATATAAGAATTCTTAGACTGGATATGGTGGCTCATGCCTGTAATCTAAGCACTTTGGGAGGTTGAGGTGAGAGGATTGCTTGAGCCCAGGAGTTCAAGACCAGCCTACTCAACATACAGAGACTTCATCTCTACAAATAAAAATTAGCCATGTGTGGTGGCACATACCTGTGGTCCCAGCTGCTTTAGGATTGCCCAAGCCTGGGAGGTCGAGGCTGCTGTGAGCTCAGATTGTACCATGCACTCCATCCTGGGCTACAGAGGGAGACTCTGTGTCAAAAAAGAAAGAAAAAATTTCTTCATTCCTGAGAGCCTAATATTTCTAAATGTGTTTCTTATATACTTATTGCCATTGTTTTCTGATGTTGCTTAGAACCTTAACTTTGAAATAATTTAACAAACTAGTAATAATACATATATGAAATATATGTTTACTTTAATAAATCATTACAAATAATAGGGAAAAATCTTTAAAAACTTGTCTCAATGATATTTTAACGACCAAATGGAAGGGTTCAATAAGAAGCAGTCAAAATTAACATAAAAACATAATAAAATTAATGGATTCAATATCTTTAGTCTGTAAGACCATTAGTTCTCATTTCTTAGTTTTGTAATTTACAAAATGCTTTCCTACTGTTCATGTGTTCATCCATTCATCAAATAATTTTAATGACTACCATGTACAGTATTGTTCTAAGTGATTTGAAAAGTAAATGTGATGGTACACTGAAAAAAAAATTGATAATATAGATGAAATAAAGCAATTTCTTGGAAGACAGAAAGGACTAAAATCCAAATGAGGAGACATGGATGACCTGAATTGCTCTATACAGGAATTAATTCAATATTTTATAAGATTCTTAAAGAAATTACGAGGCCAGATATTTTCACTGGTGAATTCTACAGAGTACTTAAGGAAAATATAATACCAATTTTCCACAACCTTATTCAGAAAATAGAAGCAGTGAAAACACTTTCTAATGTATTCTCTAAAGCCAGAATAATCTTAGTATGTAAACTGGCTGAAGACATTACAAAGAAAGAAAACAACAGAACAACCTCCCTCATGAACATATATGCAAAAATCTTAAACAAAATATCAACAAATGGAATCCAACAACATGGAAAAACAGTTTATACAAGAAACAAGTGGAATTTATTAGGGGTATATAAAGCTAGTTCAGCATGTAAGAACATTGTAACCTACCACATATACAGGCAAAAGAAAAAAAAATTGGAGCTGATAGTATGAATTGATGTTGATAAAGCATTTGATAAAATCCAATATCCATTCATGATAAAAACTCTTAATACTGTGAAATAGAGTGTAATTTCTTCAACTTTTTTTTAAGAAAGGAAACCTACATCTCCTACATCTAACATCATGCTCATGATAAGAGACTGATGCTTCACCCCTAATATTGTGAAAAAGGCAGTCACCTTGTCACTCGTTAAATATCCTACCAAAAGTCAGAGCTAGTGCAATAAAACTAGAAAAAGATAAAATGTGCACAGATTGGAGGGAAGAAATAAACTTTTTAATTTGCAAATGACATAATTGCCAGAACACAACTCCCCAAAGGATGTGAATAACAACAGCAACAACAACAACAAAATACACTTCCTGGAACTAACAAGCAAGTATGGCCAAGTCACAAGATACAATATCAATATTAATCTCAATTACTTTCCTTTATAAGAACAATGAATCATTGAAGTTTGAAATTAAAGCTATACTGTTTACAATACCACCAAATTAATGGAGCACTTAGGTATAAAACAACATACAGAATTTGTATGCAGAAAACTACAAAATACAGATTAAAAAAAAGTGTCTAAACAAATGGAGAGATATTTTATGTTCTTAGATTGAAAGACTCAATATTCTTAAAATACAGTTTCCTCCCAATTTGATCTATTTATTTGATAATCACAATCTGAGCAAGCTATTTTATATAAGCAAATTAATTCCAAAATTTATATAAAAATGCAAGTGAGCCAACAAAATGCTAAAGAACAAAAAAAAAGCTGCAGGACTCACAGTATCAAATTTTCAGGCTAATTATGGAGCTACACTAATTAAGGGAATTTAAAAGGATGGCAGATGTTAAGGGCCAGACTTTCTCACTGTTGGATTGGAAGATTATGGACCAGCAAGGGGATAAGTCTAAAATGATTTATGTGATATTAGAGTTGCAAACATCAGTATAAATTCATGTTTAGCTTATTAGTATATACTTCCTCTGTCAGCTGAAAGGGCTTAGAAGTACTGACACTCCAGTCATAATGAACATAACTAGCACACAAATCTTGGATTCTAATACCACACTCCAATGAAAGGCAGTGGGCTCCATAGATAAATACTTGATTCTAGGATTGAGTCAGAAGATAAACAAGATGTATTCAGAACATTTTGTAGTGCTAAAAACAAAACAAATAACAAACAAACCCTCAATGATGGTACTATGTCAAAGGGATAAAGTAGCTAAATGAAAGGATGTCCATGACCAAAGCTAAAACAATTTGAACAAAATGGATAAACTTGTATTAAATAGTAATCTAAAATATAAAATTGTATAAGTCCATATTGACATAAACGAATGATTGAATAAATAAATACGAGGAATAGATAATTCTGTCATTAGAATAATTCCAAATAATTCATATAGCTAATCTGTACTCAAGAAGATGGAACATACTTCTCCATTCATTATATATGGGCTGTTTGTAGTGACTGCCTTCCAAAGTACAACATGGAAGGTGGGGAGTAACCTTACAATGAAGAAATCTGACAACACTACCATAGCCGGGTGTTCAAAGATAACATTGACAGGGATAAAGTCATATTAATAGCATGTAGGATTATTGATATGTTGTGATGAGAATGGTGTGTTACTTCTGTGGATTTTGTCCCCCCAAAAGTATAATTTCAGTCTAATTATGAGAGGAAAACAGAAAGAAACTAGCAGGGCATGTGAGGAGTCATCACAGTGAAATGTAGTGTGACATACTGAATGGGATCCTCAAATAGAAAAAGGACATTTGGTAAAAACTACAGAAATATGAATAAAGTATGAATTTCAGTAATAATATAATAATATTGGTTCATTAATTATAACAAATTAAAACTTATATTAATGTAAGATGTTAGCAATAGGGAAACTTGTGTGGAGGGTATATAGGAACTCTCTGTACTCTCTTTCTAACTTATCTGTAAGTCTAATACTATTCTAAACTTTAACAGTGAACTAAAAAATAAAAATAAAAAAGCTGAGGTAGCATATTATGAAGCCTATAGCTTCTATTTTGAATTTTTATTTTCCGTATTGATGTTATTTATTGAGATTTCACTCAAACCTTCAATTTGCAAAAGGCAGGCATTCTATAGCCGAATAAAAGCTAAATGGCATAATTCATAATATTGTACATCTATATTACATGTATGGACTGGGTGTAATCATTTAATTTATCTCTATACCTTTTAAATGCTCAATACATTAAGAGAAGAATTAAATAGCAAGAAACATAGTGACAGTTGCATGAAAAGCAGTATAAAGAGAACTTTATTGTGTGGGAGTCTAAATCTCCTTGTAGGTCTCCAAGAAACTGCTTTATGAATCTGGGTGCTCCTGTATTGGATGCATATATATTTAGGATAGTTAACTCTTCTTGTTGAATTGAGCCCTTTAGCATTATGTAATGCTCTTCTTTATCTTTTTTGATCTTTGTTGGTTTAAAGTCTATTTTGTCCAAAACTAGGATTGCAACCCCTGCTCTTTTCTGTTTTCCATTTGCTTGATAAAATTGTCTCCATCCCTTTATTTTCAGCCTCTGTGTGTCTTTGAACATGAGATGGTTCTCTTGAATACAATATACTAATGGGTCTTGACTCTTTATCCAGCTTGCCATTTCTGTCTTTTAATTGGAGCATTTAGCCCAATTACATTTAAGGTTAATATTGTTATATGTGAACTTGATCCTGTCATGATGCTAGCTGGTTATTTTGCAGAGTTGTTTATGTAGCTGCTTCATCGTGTCACTGGTCTGGGTACTTCAGTGTGTTTTTGTAGTAGCTGGTAACAGTTTTTTCTTTTCATATTTAGTGCTTCCTGCAGAATCTCTTGCAAGGAAGGCCTGGTGGTGGTAAATTCCCTCAGCATTTGCTTGTCTGAAAAGGATCTTATTTCTCCTTCACTTATGAAGCATAGTTTGTCTGGGTATGAAATTTTGGGTTGGAAATTCTTTTCTTTAAGAGTGTTGAATATTGGACCCCAATCACTTTTAACTTGTAGCATTTCCACTGAGAGATCTGCTGTTAGCCTGATAGCCTTCGTTTTGTAGGTGGTCTGGCCTTTCTCTCTGGCTGCCCTTAACATTTTTGTAATATAGCCATTTGACAAATGTCTAATATCCAGAGTCTACAAGAAACTTAAATAAATTCACAAGAAACAAACAACCCCATTAAGAAGTGGGCAAAGACATGAACAGACACTTCTCAAAAGAAGACATTTATGTGGCCAACAAACATATGAAAAAAAGCCCAACAACATTGATCATTAGAGAAATGCAAATAAAAACCACAAGAGATACAATTGAAAACCAGTAAGAATGCCAATTATTAAAAAGTCAAGAAACAACAGCTGCTGATGAGGTTGTGGAGAAAAAGGAATTCTTTTACATGGTTGTTGGAAATGTAAATTAGTTCAACCATTGTGGAAGACAGTGAGGCAATTCCTCAAAGATCTAGAAGCAGAAATACCATTTGACCAGCAATCCCATTACTGGGTGTATACCCAAAGGAATATAAATCATTCTATTATAAAGATGTATGCTCACGTATGTTCACTGCAGTGCTATTCACAATAGCAAAGACATGGAATCAACCCAGATGCCCACCAATGATAGACTGGATGAAGAAAATATGGTACATATACACTATGGAATTCTATGCAGCCATAAAAAGGAACAAGATCATGTCCTTTGCAGGGTCATGAATGGAGCTGGAATCCGTTATCCTCAGCAAACTAATGCAGGAACAGAAAACTAAACACCACATGTTCTTACTAATAAGTGGGAGCTGAATGATGACAACACATTGACACATGGTAGGGAACAACACACACTGGGGCCCACCTTGGGACAGGGGGAGGGAAAGCATCAGGAAGAATAGCTATTGGATTCTGGGCTTAATACCTGGATGTTACCTATATAACAAACCTACACATCCTGCACATGTACCCCAGAACTTAAAATAAAAGTTGAAGAAAAAAAGAGAACTTTATTAGTCTACTAAGAGGATACTAGCTGAAATGACTGACATGACTAGTAACACCTCAGTTCTAAAAGCTAAGAAATAATCACATCAAGAATAAATGAAAAATTATGCGCACCAACTTGACAAATCTAGACATGCCCAAAACAATACTTTGTCAACTCTGACTTCCCAACAAATATAAACACTATTTCTTTACTATGAAAATTTTGTCAAAAAATGGAACATCTTATCTTGACAGGGCAGTAGGACTTCTCTTCCTTTATAGTAGCTTCTCCATTTCTGTGATGCTGTGATGATTAGATACAAGTACAGTGACTGATTGAACCTCTCTCTCTCTCTCTCTCTCTCTCTCTCTCCACACCCACACCCTGCCCTGTTGCCTAGTCTTCTTACTAGAAATGTTCTCATATTTCACTACTGTGTAGAAGTAGAGCTGCCTTGTTTTTTATGTGCAAGCCACTTGAGAGAATAAAATTCTACAAAGACAAATGCTACTCACTGGGCACAAATCTACTTCCAAAGAAAAGCTTTCATGTGGAACCAAATGGAAAAAGCAGCCCAGCCCCTGAAGAAGTTTTAAAATGCATAACAGTTTTAATCTCACTTGATAATATTTATGAAGATAGTATTTATGACGAATACTGATGAATTTCTTCCACTGAAAAAGTGTCTTCCCTTCAAATGGGATTTGAGGCTGTACACTTTCCTGCCTTTTCCCTTGAATTAGGTTAGCTTTTAACCATATATTTGAATGGCAAAGAAGCATAAAATATCTTTTAAAAGTCAATTTAGAAAAATTAATCCTTTCTCCCATTGGAGCTCTGTAAAGATAGCAGAATATCCAATCAGGAAGTGAATATACAAGATGACCCTGACTTTCAAGCAAAACCTTATTAAAATGGGAAAGTTACACTTACTTATGATATTAACATGTTTCTATCATGGGAACCAAATTGCAAATAAATGAAATCTGTGCAAACATAACAGTTTCCCTTTACATAACTTTTACTGAGTATATTTTACGTGTCTTATTGACCTTAAATATAGTAAGATATATATTTCCATAGATTGAATTCTGTTGAATCAGCGCAAAGCAATACTTGGCTGCAATGCACATACAGATTACCCAATTTGGAAATTTTACCTTTTTTAAAAGTAGCTCTTTTCTTTAAATCACATCTCATTGCACTTGGAAACATCTGTGACAAACAGAGAGGAGGATGAGCTATCAAGACAGAGTGTGGTATTTTCAAGCTGGTGAGGCCTGCCTCTTGCAGAGTCTCAGCAAGCAGTGAGGTGGAAATTCACACGGAGAGCTAGATAAGGAGCCTGCCCTACTGCAACAACTAGACTTTCATTCTCTATTTACATTTGAAATATCTTTTGTTTCTTCAAGATACATGAAATAAAATTGAGGAGTACATAACAAAAAGTCAAAGGATTTTGATAATGACTTTGGAACTGAATAGAATGGCCTATGAAGAGTCAGAACAAAAGCATATTCACATTTACATGTAAAACAACATTTTGAAACTAGATTTTTATTCTCCTTACAAAGTAGATATTGCATATCACAATCTGTCAAAAAACTAAAACTACCTATCTTATTTTTGGAAGAAATTTTCATCCTAAAGAATCATTTCATCAGTGGTGTTCATTAATGCACAGCTGCTAAGCACCTGTGCATGCATGCATTGGCCCATGAAGATAAGCAACTACAAATTTTGGTCCCCAGGTTGTGGAGATTCTATGCATACACATACACATACACACACACACACACACACACACACACACACACACACATATATGGAGAGAAACATTATACATACATATTTTCATATATACATTTTATATATGTATGTTATATACATTTATTATGCATCTTACCATATAAACCAAAATGAGTAGTGACACTGCTGCATTTAAACCGATCATTATTCCCTAAGTGCTTACCCTTATGGAAACCAACTTTAGAGGTTAGAACATCCATTTTGGAGTATCCTTTCAGAAAGCCGGGAGCCACATCCAAGCTCTGTCATTCATTACTTAGGAAACCAGAGGCAATTCATATAACCACTGTCCTTTATCTCCATGTCAACGACCTGAGCGATGTGTACAGCACATGGCGAAAACTTCATAAATGTTAGTAATTATTATGCTTATATTTCCATAAGCTGAAATGCTCTTTTCTCCCTTTCCCATCTGTTTTTACCCTTTTAGTCCTTCAAGGCTCACCTCAAATACAGAAAGAATAATCATACTAGCACTAGAAATTTCCCTTCTCCAACTCTACATTACACAAAACCATTTGTATATCACCACTCTCATGGAACACCTTGTTGGAAACACCATATAGTGCTTATAAATTGGTGCGAAGCTTGGAAATTTTTGAGTAAATCAAGCCCTGGAAAGCTTTTTCATGTGAATAACTCCTAACTTTGATAGATCTGCAGATGAGCATTGGGGAAGAAAAAATTGGGGCATTTGATGCTTTGATAAAGATCCCCAGGAGTATATGCAAGACCTCCTTCTCCCAGACTTCCTATAAATCTACTAAAGCATTTCATTATATTAAAATACAATGTATTTCACTGTATTGGAATATCAATGACTTATCAATTTCCAATTTTTACCTCTTACCACAGAGTCTAACACATTGTAAGTATTCAACAGACGTATGTTGACTGATTAAATGAAAAATAGCCTTTGTTCTTCTCGTGTTAAACAGTTCTAACTTGAAGAAAACAGAAGTCATCTAATGTAGACTTCAAATTGGTTGACTAGAACCATTCCATGCTCACCTCTCCACTTAAAAGATCCAAAATAGTGCATAGATAATCATACTTCAAATACGTTATCCAAGAGATAACACTGGAATTCAAATGAAAAATGACAGGAAACAACAAAAGCAAGGGAAAAAAAAGAGAGACAGCCTGCTTGACTGGCATGAGCTGGGAGCCAGGAGGGACAGCCCAATGTAGAGAAAGAATAAGTGAGAGATTCCCAGCATCTCACATCTCCAGCGTGGAATCAGGAAATCCTGGTAGCGGGAGAGCCCCTCAACCCTTTCAAGCCCTGAAACTAACACAAGGAGGTGCCAGGAGACAATGAGATGGAACTGCTTTAGGGAGAGAGCTTGCACTTGTTCCCGCACCCTTTCTGAGCCATAGGTGGCTACAGCAAAACACCATTTTCAATCCCAGACTTTATTATACTGTATATTGTCCTTGGGCTCAGCAGCCCTTACACTGAAGTGGTAGGAAAACTTGGGCAGTTGCCGTTGGGACTGGGCCATGACTTGATAATAGGCTGCTGCAGCCAAGGCTGAGAAGCCAGTGAGATGTGGGCTTCAGCTACTGGTGTTGAGAAGCAAGTGCTGCCAGGACTGAGAAGGGGACACAAGTGGGACATGAGTTACCACTGGGACTTACGATGGGGACTCCTGTAGCTAGGCCTGGGGTGTGAGTTAGGTGTGGGCTACCATTACCAGGGCTCGGAGTGAGACCCACTGTGTCTGGGGCTTGAGAGAGACATGTGTTCCCCACCTACTAGCTTAGATTGTGGCCACTGAGTCTGGCCTCACCTTCCTCAGTAGAGCTAATATCACTGCTCACCCAGCATTCCACCTGGGTGCTGAGGATCACCCTCAACCCACCAACCTTGGCTAGTGGCTGTTCTCATATTTGGAAGGCTTGAGCACAAGCATGCCCAACCCAGCTTTGCCCCCATCTCTAAGACAGAGCACATGGTTCAAGGTCCTAGAGATTGCCCAAAGCAATTCACCACCTTGGGCACCTGAGCACTCCTCTTGGGGTCCTAATGTTCAGCTTAAACCCTGGCCCTTACCACCTTATCTGGCACCTACCTACAAGGACCACCTGAGGGCCCAGAGATTGGCCTCTCCAGCCCATTGCAGCCACTGCTAACATCAGTGTACATGATTTGGGACTCAAAAATCATCCTACTAATGCTACTGGCATTGCCCATACAAACAAGCTGTCCAGGGACCCAGCAAATTGAAAACCTACCTGGTCCATCTCTGCAACTATCAGCATTCAAACTAACCACCTGGAGGCCCAAGAATTGGCCCTCCAGTAACCACCACCACAGGTGCCAGTGTATGCCACCCTAAGGCATAAGGATCAGAATGCTCAGCCCACTGCTGCCATCACTAGGGCCTGAAAACTGGCTACATGACATCCCTATCTCCAGCACAACTTTACTACAACCTCCACTAATAACTGCACCCTAACCCACTAAGGAAATCACAGATATCTCTAATGCTGTTTACAGTCAAAAAAAACCATACAGAGACTACACTATTGCATGTATACAGAATCAAATGCAAAGTGCCCCACCCAATCAGCACCATAGATACATCTTTGGGGAAAAGTCGTCCTCTACAGAAGTCCATTCAAAAACATGAAGAAATGGCTATCACACCAGATGCATAGATATCAACACAAGGACACAGGAAAAATGCAAAAGCAAGAACATCTGACACTGCAAAGGAACACAATGATTTTCCAGCAGTAGATTTTTAAACAAGCAGAAATTCTCAAAATCCCAGATAAAGAATTCAAAATATTAATTTTAAAGAAACTCAGTGAGATACAAGATAATTCTGAAAAATAATATAAATAAATCAGGAAATCAATTCAGTATATAAATGAGAAATTTTCCAAAGAGATAGATATTTTTAAAAAGAAACAAATAGAAACTCAGAAGCTGAGGAATTCAATGAAAGAAATACAAAATACATTAGAAAGCTTCAACAATAGACCTGACCAAGCAGAAGAAAGAATCTCGGAAAATGAAGACTGATCTTTTGAAATAATTCAGTCAGACAAAAATAAAGAAAAAACAGTAAAAAGAATGAGCAAAGCCTCCATGACGTTTGGGACAACATAAAGTCACCAAATATTCAAAGTCTTTGTATCCTTGAGAGCAAATAGAGAATTAAAGAATTAGAAAACCTATTTAACAAAATAATAGATGAATGCTTGCTAGGCCTAGCAAGAGATTTAGACATCCAGAAACAGAAGACTCAGTGATCTTCAAGCAGATACAATGTGAAAGGTCTTCTTCAGGGCACATTATAGCTAGACTGTCTAAACTCAAAGAGCAAATCCTAAAACCAGCAAGAGAAAAGTTTTTAGTCACCTGTAAAGGAACCCCTATCAGACTTCACAGCAGAAACCTTACAGGGCAGAAGAAAATCAGATACTACATTCAAAGTACAGAAAGAAAATCATGACAGACAAGAACATTATTCAGCAAAATTATCCATTATAAATAAACGGGAGATACAGTATTTCCCAGAGAAGCAAATGTTGAGGGAATTTGTTACCACTAAACTGATTCTGCAAGAAATGCTCAAAGGAGTCCTATACCTGGAAGCAAAGGATGATATTTACCATTATGAAAACACAGAAAAGAATAAAACTCCTGGTTAAGCAGTCACACAAAGTAGGAAGAGAAAAGACTCAAGTGGTATCACTACAGAAATCCATGAAACCACAATGACAAATACCAAGATAAAAAGAAAGAAACAGAAAATATGTAAAACAGCTAGAAAACAATTAGCAATGTGACAAAAACAAAGCCTTGTATATATATCAATATTAACCTTAGACAAAATGGATTAACTTCTCTATATAAAATATATACAAAGGTTTAGTGAATTTAAAAAATTGATCCAACTATCTGTTGCTTACAACAAGTTCACCTTATCAGAAAAACTTATATACACTGATAACAAAGGCATGGAAAGATGTTCCACGAAAAGAAACCAAAAGTGAAAAGAAGTAGCTTTATTTATATTAGATGAAACAAACTTTAAGTCAAAAACATTTTTAAAAAGGCAAAACATATCCTTTTGCTAAATTGATGCCTTATATGTGCCTCATTATAATGATAAAGGCATCAATCCAGGAAAAGGATAAAACAATTCTAAATATTTGCATCCAACAATAAAGAAACTAGAATTATAAAACAAACATTACTAGATCTCGAAAGAGAGGTGCACTACAATACAATAATAGTGGGGGACTTCAACACCCCACTCCCAGTATTAAACAGAACATCTAAGCAAAAAATAAACAAAAGCACTTTGGATTTAAACTGGACTTTAGACCAAATGCACCTAACATTTACAGAACATTTTTGTAAATGTGTTTTTTTTTTTTCCTTTTATTATTATACTTTAAGGTCTAGGGTTCATGTGCACAACGTGCAGCTTT
Source organism: Colobus angolensis palliatus (assembly GCF_000951035.1). Classification (NCBI taxonomy): domain Eukaryota; kingdom Metazoa; phylum Chordata; class Mammalia; order Primates; family Cercopithecidae; genus Colobus; species Colobus angolensis. The sequence continues at coordinate 1,170,402 of NW_012117010.1, read as the reverse complement.
GTTACATATGTATACATGTGCCATATTGGTGTGCTGCACCCATTAACTTGTTGTTTACATCAGGTATATCTCCTAGTGCTATCCCTTCCCCCTCCTCCCACCCCACGACAGGTCCTGAAAACTATAAACGTTGTTGAGAAAAATAAATAAATGAAAGTTATATTGATGGATTGAAAAGCACAATGTTATTGAGATCCCAATTCTTCCTAAATTGGTCTATATATTCAAAGTAATCCTAATTAAAATCCTAACCAGCTTGAAAAAAATAGAGAACATTTTTTCAACAGCTACAGAATTCACATTTTTCTCATCAGTGCATAGAACATTCTTCAGGATAGACTATATGTTAGAACAAGCCTCAACAAATCTAAAAAAAAAAAAAAAAACATAATATCACATCAACTATCTTTGCAGAGCGCAAAATAAAAGTAGAAATCAATACAAAGAGGAACTTTGGAAACTGTAAACACATAAAAATTAAACAACATTCTCCTGAATCACTATTGGGTTAATGAAGAAATTAAGATGGAAGTTTTAAAAATTTCTTCAAATGAATGAAAGTGGCAACACAGCATGCCAAAACCTATGAGATACCATAAAAACAGTTTGTGGGAATAAATGCCTACATCAAGAAAATAGAGATTATAAATTAACAATCTAACAACGATCTTGAAGGAACTAGAAAATCAAGAACAAACCAAACCGCAAATAGCAGATGAAAAGAAATAATTAAGTACAGAGCAGTACTAAATTAAACAGAATTTAAAAAAAAAATGTACAGGGTCAACAAAATGAAAATTGGTTCATTATAACTTAGACAAAATGTTGCAGAGTTTGCCGAAGATGTGGAGGAAAATAAACTCTTATATACAACACATTATTGGTGTGAATATAAATTAGCACAGCCATTATTGCAACATGTGATTTCTCTAAAAACTAAAAATTGAGTTACCATTGAATTTAGAAATCCCAGTACTAGGTGTCTACCCAAAGGAAGAGAAATTAGTGTATCAAAGGGATATTTGTGTTCAAAAGTTTATTGCAACTTTAATGACAGTAGAAAATATATTAATTCAACCCGTGTCATCAATGGATGAGTGGATAAAAAAAATATTCCATTGTGAAATTATATATATATGATTTCTACATAATGAAATATATATTTATGTATAAATGCATTTATAAATATATATATTTATGTATATATTTCTATATTCTAAATATGTATATATTTCTATATTCATATATTCTAAATATGAATATGTACATATATTTATATCACTTACATATATTATATGTGTATATATATCACTTACATATATATATTTTATTATTTTTTATGGTCACATACTATCGCATTGTGTATGGAGTGCAGAAACATGGATAGAGGAGGTCATTATGTTAAGTGAGATAAGCTAGGCACCAAAAGACAAATATCACGTTTTCTCACTTATATACGGGAGTGAAAACATTTGATCATGTAGTGATAAAGAGTGGGAAGATAGGTAACAGAGACTGGGAAGGTTGAGTGGGGGATATAGGGAAGGCTTAAGAGAAGTGTGTTAAAGGGTGTGCATACAGTTAGCAAGAAGGAGCAAATGAAATGTTTTACAGTTGAGTAGGGTGACTACAGTTAACAAATATGTATTGTACTCAGGAGATGGAAACTGTAAATAACTGACTTGTTTACTATGCACTAGATATGTGTAATAAAACTTCACATGTACCCTATAATTTTGTACAACTAAAAAAAAATCAAAATAAGGAAACAAAATGGATTTGCATGAGGTAGATAAGTGGAGCTTACCATTTTAGATTTAGGAACTGTTATCTCCATCAGCCTTACTCAACACTGAAAAGTCTTATTTATCATAAGAAAAGATACAGATACATAAAGATATTGATGCAGAAATAATGCTGCACATTCAAACATTCAATTTTGTGATGGTTTGCCTGAAATTTTATGAAAATGTTATCAGAAAATAAAACAGTTTAAAAATGCATGCCATCATTTTCAAATTATTATATTAGCCCAATGATTCAATATATTTTAACCCTGATACTGCCTTTGCAATGTTTTATATGTTTGAAAATTCCCATGAAGATGGCATGTAATATCTACTGGATAATTTAATAATTGGATTTTCACAGTGTGAGGAAAATATGACAACTGTTTAATTCCAAGTTGAATAAAAAATAGGTTTTGGTTTAAATGGTGTCCACTATTTGGTTCAAGAATAACAGTTAAAAGAAAGAGGAGGTGCCAGGTGTGGTGGCTCACGCCTGTAATCCCAGCACTTTGGGAGGCTGAGGTGGGCAGTCACCTGAGGTCAGGAGTTCAAGACCAGCCTGACCAACACAGAGAATCCCCGTCTCTACTCAACATATAAAACAAATAAACAAAAAAAGTAGCTGGGCATGGTAGCACATGCCTGTAATCCCAGCTACTCAGGAGGCTGAGGCAGGAGAATAGCTTGAACCCGGGAGGCAGATGTTGCAGTGAGCCGAGATCATGCCATTGCACTCCAGCCTGGGGAACAAGAGTGAAACTCTGTCTCAAAAAAAAAAAAAAAAAAAAAGAGAGAGATAAGAAATTTGAAAGATGGCAGGGAGCAGTAGGAAAGGTGAGAAGGAAAGGAAGGTTTGGTTTTCTCCATCTACATTGAATCTGTTTACTTCTGGTGTGTCCAAAACATGAAACATGTTTTCAGAAAGTGTTCAGATTTAAAATCACTAACGTAACAAGAAGTTCAAACCAAGTGTTTTTAATAATAAAGTAAAACACTAATCTGTAGTTTGATCAATTCATACAAAGACAGCCATTATAACAAGATCACTAGCAGTCACATTTTTAATTATTCAAGAGAAAGCACATGTTTTGAGATTCAGGAATGTAATACATGAACTTGTTTTGTTGAATATATTAGAGAGTACATTTGGCTCAGGCTGAAAATTAAAGCATGTTTTTAAATGTAAGGCGCACCAAGAGACTGTTGTCTGGTAGTTTAGTAATTAAATTCCTCATGGAAACACTTTCATCATCTGTACAGTTAGGATACTTTCATTTGCAAGTGTTAGAAAGCCAACTCCAACCTAAGAAATGGAATTTAATGACTTATGTAATTGAGAAATCCCACAGATGATGGTGATTTAAGGCACAGCTGTTATTAGGCACTTAAAGACATCTTTCCCCTTCCTCTCCCTTTATTTCCCTTTCCTTTCTCTCTCTTTCCTCCTTTTTTCTTTTCTTCTTCCCCTCCCTCTCCCCTCCCCTTTCTGACTCTCCTCTCCTCTCTCCTCCCCTGTTCTCCCTTCTCTTTCCTGCCCTCCCCTCCCCTCCTCTCCTTTCCTTTCTTCTCCGCTCCTCCCCTCTCCTCTCCTCTCTTCTCCTCTCTCTTGTTTCAATCTGTCCATTGCTCTTTCTATCACAACTTTATTTTATTCCTCTGTGTCCGTTTTATTCTTATGCAAGCACTCTCTATGTAGTGAAAAAGTTGGCCATCAGGAATATGGAACTTAATTCTGAAAGTTAAGCAACCTTAATAAGAAAGAAAACTGCTTTCGATAGCCCTGGCAAGTCTCATGAGAAATGTTGGCTTGCATGGCTGGGCCACTTAATCATCTCTGAACCAATCAAGGAAGTCTTAAATTTGTGGGTTCTGATTGGCCAAGGGTAGGGTGCATGACCCCATATGACGCAAGAGAAAACAGAATCAATTGCTTTCAAACTTTGGGTCTGTTTAGGCACAAGTAAGTAGTGGTACATGATAACAGTGTTTCTGAAACTTTTATGTGTATTGATTCATATTAATATGCATTTGTTAATATGCATATTATGTATATTAATATCATGTACATAATATATGTATTATAGATATATTAACATAATATACATAATATACATAAGTATGCATTGTATACTATATAGCTCAATTTCTGCTGAAATAATTCTACACCACAGTATACAATTACAGAAAAAAAAAATTTCTAGGTCACAACTGACTATCCTATTATTTTAAATCCAAGTTCGTGGAAGTATTCTTGTACACAATAAAATTTAAATAGCGTACTACCAATGATTGAGAATTAAGCAGAAGGGGTGCCAAGGTCTGGGCCTATGGATGTCAGAGAGGCACCCCTGTGACTATTTTGCCTACATTTTATATCTTCCGGGTTGCTTGCTAGTCAAATAAACCAAGTAAGTAGATGAGCACATGATCAGATACAACGAATTTTTCAGTCATTGTCAAAATGGTCAAAGAACTACAATTAAAAAAAAGAACAAAACAAAACCTGTGTTGTAAGTGAAATCTTAAGTCCATGTTATTTTTTTTTTCTGATTTCAAACTACCTGAAAGTTCAACTAGTGTTGAAATGCAATTGTTTTGGTCTGCATTCAGCTTACTACATTTGTAAGAAAGAAATCACAAGTAAATGAGTCCATGTAAGGAATTTGTTTTTAGGAATATGTAGAATATGACCTATTAGGGATTGGGATAATTCAACCAATTCAATTAATATTTTGTCTGGATTATTAAACTGATTTGATGCTATATAAACATATTTATATTTCAAGTAAATATTTTGATGTGAGAAATGAATGTATGAAAAAGTAGACACATGCTTAAAGAAGCATTAATGTTCAGAAAACTTATAGGAAATAATGAACAATTACTTCCTCTGGAAAATGAACCTGGGTGGTGGAGGTCTAGTAGGAAGAATTTATGTTTTTGTGGGTGTTGTTTGCTATTAGTGTACATTAATTTATTTGAAATTTTAATGAACTCTAGCACCTTGTCTATCAATTTAATCAGTGTTTTTAAGAGCTAACATTATGAAGAAGAAACTGTGTAGGAGGCAGAAGTGATGGTGAATGACACTGACTTGAGCCCCGTCTCATGCAGTTTACAGCCTATCTGGGCAAGCAGACATTAATCACATGTTTATAAGTTCAACAGCTAGCACAAATGGGAAATATAAGTGTGGCCAATGGGAGTTGTTCTCAAGAGTAAGGTGACATATCTTAGGTTTCAAAAATTGAATTGTGTCTTATGTCATTTTCTTGTATACATTGCTCTAAATTCTTTTCTAAAATTAATTTTTGAAATTTGACTGTGTTTTCAGGAAAGCTCACTTATCTATAATGAGCATATTTATTGAACCTCGTTTCTATCTTCTCAAACTGGCTTATCCTAAAAATTGAATTTCCTTGGATAACCTTGAATCTGAATTACCATATATGAGCAATAATAAGGCACCTTCTAAGACACAACCCCTTAAGTGTTTCAGTCATTTTTATGATCAATTCAAGCCTCAGCACCAAACATTTAATTGTATATGCAGCAAGCAGCCATTGTTACAATGTACCTAAGAATGCTTACTGTGATGGTTAATTTTAGGTGTCAACTTGGCAGAATTAAGGAACACCTAGAAGCTTGGGAAAGCCTTGTTTTTGGGTGTGTCTTTAAGATTGTTTCCAAAGATTAGCATATGAGTCTAAGAAGACTAGGTGAGGAAGATCTGTCCTCAGTGTGGCTTCTTACTCTTACTTCTTACTTCTTTATTTAGTCACTTATCTTCTCAGCTGTATAATTGGTAATATGTGCTCATAATATATACTGTAAAGGATAATTTGAAGATCCAGTGGGATCACATTATATAAAGCACTTTCTGGTATCTGACTTCAAATGACAGAAACTGTTACTATTGTACTAGCTTTCAAATGCAATAGCTGGGCACCATCCAATCATCTGGAAGTTCAGAGAAAACAAAAACAGGAAAAGGCTAATGTGTCCATCCATCTGCTGCAACTGTGAAACACTCTTCCTCTCCTGTTCTTGGATGAAAACTCCAGTTTTGTGGCCTCTGGACTCTAGGACTTAAAGCAGCAGCCTCCTGAGTTCTGAGGCCTTTGGTCTCAGACTGAGATTTACATCATTCACTTCCCTGATTCTTAGACCTGGGAGCTTGGACTGAGACATGCTACCAGCATCCCAGGGCCTTCAGCTTGCAGATGGTCGATCTCAGGATTTCTCAGCTCCATGATCACATGAGCCAATCCCCCTAATAAATTACCTGTCACCCATCTGGCTGTCTGTCTCCCTATCTATCTATCTATCTATCTATCTATCTATCTATCTATCTATCTATCTATCTCCTATTGACTCTCTCTGGAGAATCCTAATACACTCTCTAATAATACCATATATTAGATTAACCATATGTTCTGTTCTGAAACACATTAAAATAAAGTACAAACATGGAGAAAGGGAATGGCCTAGGATAAGACATTCTTCAACATTAATACCAACTCTGTCTCTTATTTACTCAGTTACTTATTTTCTCCACTGTAAAATTGGTAAATATGTGCTGATAATAAGTGCTGCAAAGGATTATTTGAAGATCCAGTGGGATAACACTATATAAAGCACCTTCTGGTAGTTGACTTCAAATGATAGAAACCACTACTATTGTACTAGATTACATATGGCAATGGTTACCTGAAATACTGTTTTCAATTCTCTTGTGAGTTTGACACGCCTCATGTTTTTGATAGGTTTTATTAAATAGCAAGAAGATAGGTGAACAAAATTACTTTCAAAAAATTATTACTACTGTTAATCCCTACAGGCAATGGTACTCTAATTCATCATAGCCTAAAATACAGACTCAGAAGAAGCCACAGAGTAAACCCATGGTATTCCACCACTGCAGTTCCAGTCATCCTTCATCTTGCTAGAATGTCAGCTTGTGTTAGTCTGTTTGCATAATCAAAATATCTGAGGCTGAGTAACTTATAAAGACAAGAGGATTATTTGGCTCATGGTTCTGCAGGGTGTACAAGAAGCATGGCACCAGCACCTGTTTCTGGTAAGGGCCTCAGGAAGCTGTAAGTCATGGCAGAAGGGAAGGGGGAGTAGGTGTGCCACATGGTGAGGCAGTGATCAAGAGAGGATGACTGTTATGCTCTTTTAAACAACCAGCCCTCCTGTAAACTCAGATAATGAGAACTCGCTCATTACCTCAGGGAAGGGAAAGCAAGCTATTCATGAAGGATCCACTTCCCACTAGGCCCTACCTCCAACATTGCAAATAAAATTTCAACATGAGATTTGGAGAAGACAAATATCTAAACTGTATCACAGCTTGAATAACAAATAGCACAAGACTGGAAGATCTGAGTTTTAGTTTTCATTTGCTCATAGCTTGCATAATCATGGACAAGAACTTGACTGCCATAGCTTTTGACTTATCCATGTGTAAAATGTAATGGATCTATGTTGGCATTAATAACTTCATGTTTTGGGGACTAAATTGTATTTTTCTTCTCCATGTACACTCAATTCATTTCCTTTTACTTCCCTGAATGTGTACATTATCTTATTGTTCTGAGAAAAACCTGTTAATCAGAAAGGATATTTTTTAACATTGTTATTTTTTAGAGAAGGTTACATTACGTAAACAAGTTTGGTGATACATATTTACTTTATAGGCCTCACATCATACTTACAACAAGTAGGTTTACATAAAGTAGTATTATATATTATAATATCTTGTGCAGATGGATCCCTAGTGACTACACTGATCTTATCTAGTGTAAGTTCGTGTAACTCTACAGTACTTATAGCAGAATGAATCAGTGTTTCCATGTGGCTACAGAATGTTTCTCAGGCTCATTTATAATGTTTACTAACGATAAAATGAAGGCATTATTAATACAGATAGGCCTTTAAATGGACTTGGAGAGTAATTGCTAAGAGTGGGGAATGAGGCGGGGAAAGTTACCTGCCCACCAAAAATGTATGACCTCCTTCAGTAGTTGGGAGTTTATTTTTAAGAAGTGACTGCACAGTAATGGACCGCACTTGCCTATCATTCTTGTATCTCAGTGGGGTCTCATGACTAATTCTTATCTGTAAAACATGGGACAAATTTACATGGGCCACTTTTCTGCCAACATGGTTTGAAGTGGGAATACTTTTATATTTTTTTCTCTCTTTACCTACTGAATATCCATGTAGGGCAACTTGCTGTCTCTCTCTACCAGCTGAAGCACCCAGGAAAATATGTGTTGGCAATGGCACAACCTTCATCATCCTGGTTCCCTAAATGACTGTATGAAGTAGAACCCTATACTTCATCAGCCAAGAGCATCTCCATAGGACTATACATCAATGAAAAAATAAACATTCATTGTCTTAGGGTACCGAGTTTCAGTTTTCATTTGCCCATAGCTTGCATAGTCATGGACAGGAACTCGACTGCCCTAGCTTATTTTGGAGCTGGTTTGTTAAAACAGCAAGCATTACCCTACCGAACATAGAAGAGATACATCTGACTCAAGGAGCTAGAGAAGGAAGAGACTATTTCACAAATCAGAGAATAATCTAGATGTGTAAAAAGTATGGGAAACTTGAGCTTTGGCCTTAATTAAAACAGTTAAATCAAGCTGGGCACAGTGGATCATGCCTGTAATTCCAACCATTTGGAAGGCTGATGTGGGAGGATTGCTTAAACCCAGGAGTTCAAACCCAGCCTGGGCAACAGAGGGAGACCCTGTTTCTGTGAAAAACTAAAAATGTAGCCTGATATTTTGGTGCACGCCTGTGTTCCCAGCTACTGGGCAGGTTGAATCAATTGGGCATAGGGGTTTGAGGCTGTAGTGAGCCGTGATTGTGCCACTGCCCTCCAGACTGGGTGGCAGAGCAAGACCCTGTCTTAAAAACTAACTAAATAAATAATAAAACAGTTATATATCAACTCATACAAGCAAACCCAAAATGAACCAGTTGTCTTGGGTATACATTTTTTAAAATGAGATCTACTAAGGTATTTCCCTAAATATTTATTTCCTAAGGCTAAATATATCTATGTATATTAAGCATTAACTTTAAATATTGGTATTACCCTTAAAAATCATAATGATAATTTGCTGCTAGCAAAATAATACTTTTTGTTTTGTTTTGTTTTCACTGAAGAGAGAGAGAGAAAGAGATGGAGTCTTGCCGTATTGCCCAGGCTGGTCTCAAACTCCTGGGCTCAAGCGATTGGCCCCGTCGACTTCCCAAAGTGCTGGGATTACAGGTATGAGCCACCATGCTTGACCAGTAAAATAATGTTAATATGATCATATAATACATTTGTTCTTATAGATATAAACCTAAAAAGTGCACTGGCTGTTAGTACTATCATGTTCTAACATATCTAGAATTATGCTAAGAATAGTTTAAGATAAATAACTATTTCACTTTTCACTAACAGGGAGTTGGCATTTATTACCTGGTTTCAGGGGAACTACTATCTTTCAACACAATATCTCTTATAAAGACTTATTTTCTCTGATGGCGAGTGATGATGAGCATTTTTTCATGTGTCTGTTGGCTGTATGAATGTCTTCTTTTGAGAAATGTCTGTTCATATCCTTTCCCCACTTTTTGATGGGGTTGTTTGTTTTTTTCTTGTATATTTGTTTGAGTTCTTTGTAGATTCTGGATATTAGCCCTTTGTCAGATGAGTAGATTGCAAAAATTTTCTCCCATTCTGTAGGTTGCCTGTTCACTCTGATGGTAGTTTCTTTTGCTGTGCAGAAGCTCTTTAGTTTAATTAGATCCCATTTGTCAATTTTGGCTTTTGCTGCCGTTGCTTTTGGTGTTACACCTGTTAGAATGGCCATCATTAAAAAATCAGGAAACAACAGGTGTTGGAGAGGATGTGGAGAAATAGGAACACTTTTACACTGTTGGTGGGATTGTAAACTAGTTCAACCATTATGGAAAACAGTATGGCGATTCCTCAAGGATCTAGAACTAGATGTACCATATGACTCAGCCATCCCACTACTGGGTATATACCCAAAGGATTATAAATTATTCTACTACAAAGACACATGCACACGTATGTTTATTGCGGCACTATTCACAATAGCAAAGAGTTGGAATCAACCCAAATGTCCATCTGTGACAGACTGGATTAAGAAAATGTGGCACATATACACCATGGAATACTATGCAGCCATAAAAAAGGATGAGTTTGCGTCCTTTGTAGGGACATGGATGCAGCTGGAAACCATCATTCTTAGCAAACTATCACAAGAAGAGAAAACCAAACACCGCATGTTCTCACTCATAGGTGGGAACTGAACAATGAGATCACTTGGACTCGGGAAGGGGAACATCACACACTGGGGCTTATCATGGGGAGGAGGGGAGGGGGGAGGGATTGCATTGGGGAGTTATACCTGATATAAATGATGAATTGATGGGTGCTGACGAGTTGATGGGTGCAGCACACCAACATGGCACAAGTATACATATGTAACAAACCTACACGTTATGCACATGTACCCTAGAACTTAAAGTATAATAAAAAAGTAAAAATAAAAAAAAAAACTTTCAAAAAACAACAACAACAAAAAAGAATTATTTTCCTATCACCAAATTATATTTATGCTATTAACATGTTTTATGAGAGAGATATTCATCCCCCAGCACAGAAAGAATGTGGGATAGATTGACTCTTCAGAGGAAGATGGGTCTCATTAGCAGGTTAGTTAATCCCAAATGTTCAAAAAGCATGTGGTACAGAGTAAGACAGCAAATACACAGTCACACAAGGTTTATGCTTGTGTGACAGTTTGACCAAATTTTCTTTTCTTGATCTGTTTGTTTTGCCCCTCCACCATTTTCCCATACCACTATTTGACAGGAATAAAAAAAAGATAAGTGTGTCAGGACGTACATTTTGTTACTTTTTAAACATTGAGAAAGATCAGAAAAGAGACAATATCTTTTTATCAGAATGCAGAAAAGAGTCTATGAAGGCTCTGAGATTTTTGTCTTCTTTGTAAGCTAATAAGACAGTCTGCCACAGTTTCATAAATGCCTGCAGAAAACACAAGATGCTTGGGTCTTAATATATGCTTATATCCTATTTTATATTTATTATGTATTATGTTTTATATTAAATATATATTTAAGGTAAATATTTGGTTGGTAAATAGCTAATTCATTCAACACGAAAGTGAGTACTCATTAATTCCTATTAAAAATAGTCTCACTGTGCCTTAGTTCCCTCACTTCTCAAACTACGACAATTTAAGAGTATTCACTAATTGAATTATTATGAAGTTTAAATGAGACAGTGTATGTAAGCACCACAAATTATAGTTGGTTTACATGTCAGTCCAAAACATGTTAGTACATTATTCTATTACACTAATGTTTATATTTTATTATGTTTTCAATATCATCTGCTGGTAACTACTTATTTTACTAGACAATTAATAATAGTTCATTTATAATTACTCTCACACGTCTACTTAGATAGATACATATAAATTGCCTCGTTACATATAAAACATTTTTTGCATTACAAATATATTATACCTGCAATTAAATTCGCCTTCTACAAAACTTAACTAGAATGCTCTTCTTCAGAATCTATGAAGGTCTGGTTTTTTTATTACTATTAATTAAAGTACACTAAAGTTGAAGTGTGGAATCAAGTTAAAACAAAGGAAAGATACTAGCAGTGGGATAATAATTCCCTCCTATTTTGTTGATAGAATACTTTTAATAAACTGAGATCCACCAAGGTATGGAAAAAGAAACAGATGCACAATATGGAAAAGAAATAAAAAGAAAGGAGTTTTATTAAAAGCAATATGATTTTTCCTTCAAAGAGTATGCATGTAGAGCCTGTTCAAAGGGAGTAAAATCCATTTCCCTGCAAGAGAACACATCAGAAGATGGATCCTTTTTTTATATATACTTGCATTTACTAAGAATTTCCTTTCTAATAGCAGGACTAAGTCCTGCTGCCAAATATATGCCGCTATAAATGGCATTTTGCCAGTTTCTCGGTGGCTTTGATCATCTTTCATTTCTCAAGGAATGAAAATTTAGTGGGAAAGGGAAGCTCAGTTAATAGTGAAATGGCACTATTAGTACTATGTGTATAGGGTTGGGGTTGTGGGTGGGAGTAATTTAGAGATGGAGACAGCAGGACAGTAAAGCCTATAAAATTTATTCTTTCTTTAAAAATTGACACGGGTTTTCCTGGGCAAAACAGCCGAGTAGGAACAGCTCCTATCTGCAGCTCCCAGCAAGACCAATGCAGAAGGCAGGGTCATTTCTTCATTCCCAACGGAGGTACCCGCTTCATCTCATTGGGACTGGTTAGACAGTGAGTGCAGCCCACAGAGGGCAAGCAGAAGCAGGGTGGGGCTTTGCCTTACCTGAGAATCACAAGGGGTCGGGGAACTTCCTCCCCTAGCCAAGTGAAGCCATGAGGGACCATGCCATGAGGGATGGTACAATCTGGCCCAGATGCTACAGTTTTCCCACAGCCTTCACAACCTGCAGACCAGGAGATTCCCTCGGGTGCCTACACCACAAGGGTCCTGGGTTTCAACCACAAAACTAGGCAGCCATTTGGGCAGACACCAAGATAGCTGCAGGAGTGTTTTTTCAAACCCCAGTGGCACCTGGAACACCAGCGAGACACAACTGTTTACTGCCCTGGAAAGGAGGATGAAGCCAGGGAGCCAAGTGGTCTTGCTCAGTGGATCCCACCCCCATGGAGCCCAACAAGCTAAGGTCCACTGGCTTGAAATTCTTGCTGCCACCACAGCAGTCTGAAGTTGACCTGGGATGCTTGAGCTTGGTGAGGAGAGAGATGTCTGCCATCACTGAGACTTGAATAGGCATTTTTCCCCTCACAGTGTAAACAAAGCTGCTAGGAAGTTCAGACTGGGTGGAGCCCACTGCAGCACCACAAAGCCGCTCTAGCCACACTGCCTCTCTAGATTCCTCCTCTCTGGGCAGGGCATCTTTGAAAGAAAGACAGCAGCCCCAGTCAGGGACTGAAACTGCCATCTCCCTGGGACAGAGCACCTGGGGGAAGGGACAGCTATGGGTACAACTTCAGCAGACGTAAACGTTCCTGCCTGCCAGCTCTGAAGAGAGCAGCAGATCTCCCAGCACAGCACTTGAGCTCTACTAAGGGACAGACTGCCTCCTCAAGTGGGTCCCTGACCCCCATACCTCCTGACTGGGAGACACCTTCCAGCAGGGGTTGACAGACACCTCATACAGGAGAGCTCCAGCTGGCATCTGGCAGGTGCCCCTCTAGGACAAAGTTTCCAGAGGAAGGAGCTGGCAGCAATCTTTGCTCTTCTGCAGCCTCTGCTGGTAGTACCAAGGCAAACAGTGTCTGGAGTGGACCCCGGCAAACTCCAGCAGACCTGAAGAAGAGGGACCTGACTGTTAGAAGGAAAACTAAAAAACAAAAAGCAATAGCATCAACATCAACAAAAAGGATGTCCACAGAGAAACCCCATCCAAAGGTGACCAACATCAAAGACCAAAGGTAGATAAATCCATGAAGATGAAGAAAAACTAGCACAAAAATGCTGAAAATTCCAAAAAACAGAATGCCTCTTCTCCTCTCAAGGATCACAGGTCCTCACCAGCAAGGGAACAAAACTACACAGAGAATGAGTTTGATGAACTGACAGAAGTAGGCTTCAGAAGGTGGGTACTAAACTTCTCTGAGCTAAAGGAGCACATTCTAACCCAATGCAAGGAAGCTAAGAACCTTGAAAAAAGGTTAGAGGAATTGAAAACTAGAATAACCAGTTTAGAGAAGAACATAAATGACCTGATGGAGCTGAAAAATACAGCACGAAAACTTCGTGAGGCATACGCAAGTATCAATAGCCAAATTGATGAAGTGGAAGAAAGGATATCAGAAATTGAAGATCAACTTAATGAAATAAAGTGTGAAGACAAGATTAGAGAAAAAAGAATGAAAAGGAACAAACAAAACCTCCAAGAAATATCAAACTATGTGAAAAGATCAAACCTGCATTTGATTGGTGTACCTGAAAGTCACGGCAAGAATGGAATGAAGTCAGAAAACACACTTCAGGATATTATCCAGGAGAACTTCCCCAAACTAGCAAGACAGGCCAACATTTAAATTCAGGAAATACAGAGAACACCGTAAAGGTACTCCTCGAGAAGAGCAACCCTAAGACACATAATTGTCAGATTCACCAAGGTTAAAATGAAGGAAAAAATGCTAAGGGTAGCCAGAGAGAAAGGTGCGGTTACCCACAAAGGGAAGCCTGTCAGACTAATAGCAGATCTCTGGCAGAAACCCTGCAAGCCAAAAGAGAGTGGGGACACATATTCAACATTCTTAAAGAAAAAAATTTTCAACCCAGAATTTTGTATCCAGACAAACTAAGCTTCATAACTGAAGGAAAAATATGATCCTTTACAGACGAGCAAATGCTGAGGGATTTGGTCAACACCAAGCCTGCTTTAAAAGCTCCTGAAGGAAGCACTAAATATGGAAAGGAAAAACTGGTAACAGCCACTGCAAAAACAAAACAAAACAAAATATAAAGACCATTGAAACAGTGTGAAAGGCTTCTCTTTCCGCCACAACTTCAGAAACACATATTGTATCTTGTCTTTTTGATGGTAGCCATTCTAACAGGTTTAAGATGAGATTTTTATATGAATTTTTCTGATGATTAGTGATTAGTACATTTTCATATGCTTATTGCCCAGTTTTATGCCTTCTTTGTGAAATGTCTATTCATGTCATTTGCCCATTTTTAATCAGGTTATTGTTATTATTAATTATTATTCATTGCTATTAAGCTGTATGAGGTTTTTATATATTTTTATATATTTTGGATATTAACCCCTTATCAGATACATAGCTCACAAATATTTTTTTCCAATCCATAGGCTGCTTTTTAATTTTATTAACTGTTTTCATTGCTGTGAAGAAGCTCCTTAGTTTGATGTAGTCTCAATTGTTTATTTTGCTTTTGTTGCCAAGATTTAGTTGTGATATTCAAAAACTAATTCCTAAATACAATTTCCGGGAGTTTTTCCCATATTTTCTTCCTGGAGTTTTGTGGTATTAGATTTTACATTTAGATTTTTAATCCATTTTGTGTTGAATTTGTGTGTGGTGTAAAATAAGTGCATGTATTTATTTGTTTGCATGCGGATATCTAGCTTTCTTAACACCATCTATGGAAGAAACTATTCTTTCCTCATTGTGTCTTCTTGGTATGCTTGTCAAAATTTAGTTGATGGTATATATTTGGGGCTCAGTCACTTCGGTGGCCCAGAGGACTTAAAGAAAATGGTTATACTCTATAGGCCTCATATCATCATATAAAAAGGAGATGATTTATATGACCCAGCAAGGTTTGGGTAATTTTTTTCAAATCCATCCCATTTTGCAAAAAATATGTTCAAAAAATAAAAATAATTCCTTTGAGTTTAAATTTTGTTTTTGCAAAAGTATAAAATCCAGACATAAGAAAATGGCATTTACTATATGTCATGTACTAATATCTGAAAGAAATTATTCTGTATCAAGAGATTAATGATTTCTAGTCTTTCTCATACAATTTTAATTGTGTGAAAAAAATCAGTTAAGTTAACAGGGATTAAGAAATGTTGAAAAGAAATTTGGAATCATATATCTTTCTGTTAGTAAAGTTAAAAATAATGATTACTCATATAGCCAATAATAAAAAGTTATGCTTTCTTTTTAACAGCAACTAAAGTATCAGAAAGTATCAAAGAGAATACAATTTTAAAAAAGCAAATGTAATGCCTCCCCACTTCATAGTATTTAATTTTGTTTCATATCTGTTAAGGGATTACCCCAGCTAACCTCAAACAACCTAGATCTATTACACATATTAGGGTGGGTATAAACTATGATAATACTCCATCACAAAATCTCAGTGGCTTACAAAATAGTTTTTAAACTTTTCCACTTCTAAAGCTTACTGTAAATGTGGGGCTCTCCAGGGTGCTGAACTCAATGTGATGGCTCAGCCTTTCAAATTTTAGAGTTTCCAATAACAACATGTGACCTTCACTGTCATTCTTAGGGGTAAGAGCTGAATGGGAGAATCCTGAGGGGATTTTCTCTCTCTCCAGTGGGAAGTAATACTGACTGCCTCAGCTCACATTTTATTGGCCAGAACGTCACATATCACATGTTCCCTTCTCATTGCAAAAAAATTGGAAAGTATGGGGGTTCAGGGGACAGAATAAATGTTTGGTAAGCATCACTGTCTTTGATCAGTCATATTATTAAACTTTTTAAAAAATTAGCTCCAATTAAGAGTTTAAGGTTTTTAATATTCTCTTTCCCAAAGATTATTTGCCAGATTTCACATGCAAAAATTTCTACAAGGTAGGATAAGATTTTGATTATATGGATTTTTAAAGTTTGGTGGAGAAATAGAAACAAAAGAGCTTAATCAGATTTACTGATTTAGATTCACAAATGTTGTGTTCTAGTCCTTGCTGCCCTCCTCCTTATTAGATAATTCTTCCTCCTGGGTGAGAGAAAACACAAGCATTTCCTTCTAGACCCCCAGGGAAGTAGCAATAAATACCTCTCTCTCTCTCTCTCTCGCCCCCTCCCTCTCTCATCTTTACCTCCTTTCTCCCTCTCTTCCTTTATTCCTCTGTACTCCCTGTTTTTCTTCCTTTCTCTCCCTCTCCCCTACTCACCACTCTCCCTGCTATGTTCTCAGTAAAGGCTCCATCCTCTCTTTAAAATAACCCATGAAGTGATTTTCTTCTTTCCATTACTCTTGACTTAAAATTTGCTGCTGCCTTTTATTTGGGAAATATAAAAAAGAGCCCTCAAATTTAAGCGAACATTTTTTACTTTATATTATTACAAATTCCAGTTGTTTTATATTTCTCTGTATTTTATATTCACAGGTCACTGATCTCACAAGGAACACAATTAGTTGAAACCAAATGAGAAAAATGTAACAACATTTTATAATGATGATAATAATAAGATAGCCACAGCCCAGTACGGAAGCATTAAACTATTATGTAAAAGTACCTCTGGCATTTTCTGTTTGCTTTCATTTCTAGGGTACAAAATTATCCTTTTAATATCCTGGCATACGAATCTGATCTTAATGTATAATCCATAATTCTGAGAGACTTAACAGTGAAGTAGCAATTTTCTCTAAAACAAAATCTGTTTAATGCTAATAAAATTGTATTTACTTTTGCTATGACTAGCAATCAATTCAAGATATAAATGTCTTTTTTCATTAACTATTTTAGGTTGATAAATTTTTATAAATTAATTATGATATTGAAGGGGTATATTATAACCTTTCCCACTGATAGATTTTCAAGTATTATATGAAAAGTTCTTTTCTACTATCCATAGATCAATCTCTATAGTAGATTGAATAGGACCCCAAAAAGTAAATTCACCAGAAATATGTGAATGTGACCTTATTTAGGAAAAGGTCTTTGAAGATGTAATTAAACTGAAGTTCTCTAGATGAGATCATCCTGGATTACAGTAGGTCCTATATCCGATGGCAAGTGTCTTTATAAGAAGAAGAGTGGGTGTGGAGACTAGCACAGGGGAAAACGGCATGAGAAGAGTGTTTCCATAGGGATTTGGGTTTTGCTGCCACAAGATTGAAGCCTCCAGAAGCTACAGGAAGCGAGGTAAAGTTCTCCTCCGGAGTCTTTGGAGGGATTGGAGCCCTGCCAGCATATTGATTTCCGACTTCTGGCTTCCAGTACTGTTAGAGAATAAATTTTTGTTGTTTTAGTCCATGAAGTTTATGGTAATTTGTTATGACAATTCTAGGAAAGTAATAGAGTATCTTAATAGTTCTGCACTCCAGGACAAATCTTTGAAGCCGGGTGCATAAGAAAAGCTGTCCTCTGTTAGATTCACACATTTTGAAAGTCTTGCTCAGAGTGTAGAAATTAAGTAACACAAGCTCCTAGCTTACCTGCTGGATGATTTTTAAATTTCTTTCTGTCACTTATTTTTTAAATTAAAAGTGATGATATTTTTTTAAAATCTCAAACAAGAATCCTTTCATCCTCCTTACTGACAAAATGAGTTATCTTTGGGAAAATGATTTTTTTTAAAAGGTTCTTTCTCAACAATGGTTCCAAAATGAATGTGATTTATAAATGAGAAGATTCAAAAATCCAGCATTGGGCATTGATGTGTGCTAAAAAAAAAAAAAAAAAAAAAAAAAAAAGAGAGAGAGAGTATTGCTGGTAATCACTCTTTCCTCAAGACTTGAGGCCCACATGATAGCATGTGATGGGAAATTAAACAAGAAAGTTCTTCACATTTTGGAAATATCATTACATTTTTGAAACATTTTAAAAATATGAGAAGAGATACACTTGAACTTCAAGTTCCTTTCCCACTTTTTGAAAAAATAAATAAATAAATAAAGCTACGGTAAAAATAGAACCCATACTTAAACGGTTAAGAAAATTGAGAGTCCATGTTTCCAAACTCAGATCAGCTAAGTAGAATGTATGATCATTGCAGCCTGTGTTCCACGTACCATGAGTGTTTGGAGGAGCAGCTCCACTGCAATTTCCTGAAACCCCTGTGGTGGCCCCTAGGGCTCAAATGTAGAGAGCAGCCACCTCCCAAATTTCAGAATGAGGCCCACCAGTAACATTTGCAAGGGCCAAAGTAATCAAAACGAGAGGACACAGACCTTATATTTACCTATTTTGAATATATATTTATATTAGCAAACTTAATTTCAATTCTCCTCCCATTAGTTTCTCTTCAGTACAGGACTTTGAACCGGAAGGAGCTCCAGTTGGTTAGTGTGGAAGATTCGTTGAGTCCAGATTTGCCAACATCAGTAGATCTTACTGCAGTCCTTTTCTGCTCTTCTGAGAACTGGAGACTGCAAAAGCCCATCCCAGTTTCCACTTCTGTCCTTAGATTGCTAATCTAACTTTCTGGTAGTGGGTCTAACTGACTTTTTTTGTGTCTTGTTTTTCTCTGCATTCTAATAGTCAATGATATTATATGGATCCAGTTTGTCCTCCCTCCATCATATTTTGGGGTTCAGGAGAATTTCTTATTATCTTGTTTTAGAGTAGATATTTTCTGTGGGCTTTTTGTTTGCTTGCTTATTTGTTTGCCTGTATAGTTGCTCTATCAATTTTGGAAGGGGAGAAGTCAGAAAGATTAAAAGACTCCACTCAGAATGCTTGTTTATCTGAGTCTCCTTGTTCAACTCATCTGTCAAATATGGGTAATAATAGTATCTATTTTATAGGACTAAGAAAGGAATAAAATAACATGAAACATATACATTTTTAAACACTGGCCTAAAATTAGAGCTTGAAATACTTAGCTCTTATTTGTAGCCATTAGATTCAAGCTCTCTCAGAACTTTCTAGATTCTCATTTATCATGAAGTTTCAAAGAAGCCTTTCTTATGTGTTTTCAGAACACATAGCATGTAAGAAGCAGCAAACTAACAGGTGGTAGGAGGTGCCATTACTTACAACTGCAATTATATCAAAAAGGTTCTTGACAGCCTGCTATTTGAGGGAAGATACAACTAAAAAGCAGTGAGGAACTATATTACTCCCCAGTACAATAATGAACTCATATTTTTCACACAGAGAGTATAGTATTGTTAGCTAATAGCTTTAAAAACATTCAAAGTATTTTAAAATGAAACATCAGAAGTTAACTCCATTAAAAGTTTCAAAAGAAAAAAATAACTTACCTATAAAACATTTTATTATAAACATAGTTACCTTTTTATCCTTTCTTAAATAAATGACTATATTTATTTAAAATAATATATCATGGTTAATATAGATATAAACCACTTATTTAAATACATATATTCTTTTAAAAGCAACAAAAGAAAAACCCATTAAAATTTAATTATTCAAAGTTATAGTGAAAGACAAATCATGTATCATTAGTTATGTAAGACATCTATCCATAATAGTGCAGAAAATGCATTGTAGTGTATGATGTTTATTATTCATCTGTTCTCTGTCAGCATTATTTTTGGGGAGTGTAAAGTCTGTATCAGGTTTCAGCTATGCCCAAAATGGAAGGGTTTGGTGTTAGGACAAAATTATCCCCAAATGAAGAAACTGATACCAAGAGCTTCGGTAAAGTCAGATTTGAAAATCTGTTTTCATTCCACTCTAAAACATATTGGCACTTTAAGGATCTCTCAGTGGAATATTGGGCTATTTGTCTTTGGCTTTTTTTTTTTTTTTTTTTAATTTCCCCAGAGAATAAATGACAGAAGGGTAGAGGCTGGAAGCTGATTCCTGGTTATGATTGGAGAAAGAACCTTGGAGGCTTGTATGACACATTAAAACTATCAGTAAAATCTACCTAATACCCAGTTGTCTGTATAGATAGATAATTTTCAACAATTGAAGTAGCATGTGACCCAATGTCCCCATCTGTACATAGTGACGGGCTCACTTCATAGCCAGGTCTTAAGACTGTCACCACAACATGGGTGTTTAGTGAATTCTTATGATTTTACATTGCCTCGGCACCTATTTTGAATACAAGTTTAAGTTTCTCATACTAGAAGCAAGGTTCTTAATACAGCTTTCAGTTCTACGCCATATCCGAATGTCTCAAGGTGATGCAAGAGACAAGAACTGAGAAACATCTCTCCTGCCCAACAGACTATGCTCCCTGCTTTCCAGCTATTTTCTTTAAATGGACCATTCAGACATTTGCCCATGGACTTGAAGTGACCCACATCTTATTCCCATATATATACTGCTGGTGGCTACTCACTGCCTCTCTCTCTCTTCCTGACCCTACACTTCTGCCTCGTGTGACCCATAATTTCCTCTCCATTAATTATGCCCTCCTTGCCCAAAATATGTAAGTAAAAAATCTTTGGGCCGGGCACAGTAGCTCACACCTGTAATCCCAGCACTTTGAGAGGCCGCAGTGGGTGGATCACAAGGTCAAAAGATCAAGACCATCCTGGCCAATGTGGTGAAACCCTGTCTCTACTAAAAAAAAATGCAAAAATTAGCTGGGCATGGTGACGCACACTTGTAGTCCCAGCTACTCGGGAGGCTGAGGCAGGAGAATTGCTTGAATCCAGGAGGCAGAGGTTGCAGTGAGCCGAGATCATACCACTGCACTCTACCCTGGGCAACAGAGCAAGGCTCCATCAAAAAAAAAAAAAAAAAAAAAAATCGGCCTTGTTTCATCCTGTGGTAGTGTATTGCATTGAATGTTCAACTTCCATGTGAAGAACAGTGGGCTGTCCCAGCCCAGGTTTTCCCCAGTGTGCTGGAGAGGACACAACATTTGGCTTTCATCACCAGAGAAATGGTCAGGTAGGCATAATGTAGTCATGGGTCATACAGGAGCCACAAAGTCATATTCCACTGTAAATAAGGTCCCTGTGTGAGGGACCAGGGTTGCAAAACTAGGTAGTAGACCATCCTCCAGCTAAAAGAAGTGTCTCATGAAAGGCACACTGTACACACTCATGTCTGACTCACTTTCATTTTTCTTTAGCACAGGGCTGACAGCCTTCCTGGTACTGGATTCCCAATGTAGCTGGGGCTCTCAAAACAGAGTGGTACGTATAAAGAGAAAATATTACAAATCTGCATAAGAAGTCATGTCCAAGAGTGTTTATAGCCACATCATGTGTAATAGACACATGGAAATAACCCTACATCAATCTAAACTGAAATGCGTATGTAAAACCCAGTATATTCATATTATGGAGTTTGCAGAAAAATGTAAATGAAAAAAAGTCTGCATACAATAACATTTATGGTTACAACATAAAGTTGAACAAATCTCAAAAATGCATAGAATATAGTTTCATTTATATAAAATTCACAAACAAAACTAAACTATATTTCCTTCAGATATGTCCAAAGATGGTAAAGCTCTAAGGAGAAGCAAAGAAATGATTCTCACAGAAGTCAAGATTGTGGTTATCTCTAGTGGGGAGGAAGGTGATTGTGTTCAAGAGGGGTGCACAGAGGGCAGGATCTGGGGGTGAGGGAGTTTCTACTGTGTTAGCCATATTGTTTGTTGATCTAAGTGGTATTGCATGAGTAAATATTTGCTTTATAGTTATTCTTTAAATTTCTCACAATTATAAATAACAAGTAATAGGGGTTGAAAGAGAAATATGATAATTGGCCTCCAAAGGTGACCCTCCAAAGAGTCATCACTTGGGTAATTTAGGGAGTCCCCTACGCAAAGGTAGTCTGTACTGCCTTTGACCCACACAATATAGTGAAAGCGATGCTGCTTGACTTCTCATCAATGTGACTTTTAATTTGTTCTCTTCTAAGGCTGTCTCTGGGAAAAGCCAACTACGATGGCAGTAGTCTGACTACTCTGAGGCCTCCATGCTCTGAGGACAAACTAGTCAAGTGGAGTAGCTGCTGGAGCAGCTGCAATTATTCCAGTCATCCCAAACAAAGATCTAGATACGTGAGTAAAGAAGTCTTCATGTAACTCTAGCCCTGTAATGATCTGACCACAGCTGCATGAGAGACTCTGAGCACTAATCATCCACCTGAATCCAGCTACCTCCCAAAGTACCATGAGATAATATTAATAAATTCATGTTTTAGGCCACTAAGTTTTGGGGTGGTTTTCTATTGAGAGGTAGATAACTGGAACAGAGGAGGAGTGGAACAAGTAGACAAAATAAAATAAGAAATTTATTTTATAATTAACCAAGAGAACGAAAAAAAAACAGAATCTAATATAATTATTTAAATAAATAATAAAAATGTAGCATTGCTAAGAATAGGGCTCATTTATTTATTTCAACAAACATCCTCTATTCTGAGAGCCACACTCATATTTACAACTATCTGCTGGAGATATCTCCACCTGGGTATCCTCTTGAGTTTTTTAAACCATAAATTTAAAATGAAGATACACCTTCCCCTGAAATTGGACTCTTCTCCTAAATTAATACTTTTGTTAGTTTCAGGCTAAGCTTGACTCATTTTAAATTCATACTCTCACTTAGTTACAGTCCTTTAATAAGATGTAAAATCTTATTCAATCACTCATTTATGAACTCCTTCAATAAATATTGAGTTACTATTAAGTTCCAAGCAATAAACTAGGTTCTGAGCTGTAGCCTCTGTAGAGGTGACCAAACCAGTTATGCTTCCTACCACCTATAATATACTTGTAACAGCCTCTCCTATTTTGTTTTGATTATCTCTATTATCTTTCTAGGCTTCATTTCTTCTTGCTTGAACTAGCGGCCAATTCCTTTTAACTAAGGAACAGTTTTTTCTTCCTCTTGTTTTCACTGGAATGGCTTAGCCATACTTCCAGATTGATCCACCCTCATTACTGTATTTCTTGGTAAAAATGATTCACTGATATAATACTAATCTGCTTCCTCCTCCCAGAACTTTAGTGTAATATTTAATATAGCATTTACATCATTGCTATGTATTAATTTCTGCTCATTATTCAAGGCATCTTACAAATATTACATCTTACATGAAACATTTACTGTGTGTGAGATATCCTTTTGTTCAATTTGAAACCAGTTTATATTGCAGAGGGAGGGGCTTTATATTTTGCCAGGAGGTATAATTATTTAAAATGAAAACTAAAGAGCTTCTGCAGAGCAAAAGAAACTACCATCAGAGTGAACAGGCAACCTACAGAATGGGAGAAAATTTTTGCAATCTACTTATCAGACAAAGGGCTAATATCCAGAACCTACAAAGCACTCAAACAAATTTACAAGAAAAAAACAAACAACCCCATCAAAAAGGGGGCAAAGGATATGAACAGACATTTCTCAAAAGAAGAC
>NW_012117010.1:1128880-1145768 GCF_000951035.1 Colobus angolensis palliatus | reverse complement strand
TCAGATGTCTCAGAAATTTCTGTGTGAGTTTATATTAATGATTCTGCAAATTGGCATAAAGATAAAAGCTAATTCAAATAGATTTTTAAAATATTGATTTTTAAAAAGATGATAAAACTAAAGAATTTGATCCATCCTGATTTATGGATATGCAGAGCAAATACCAGATTTTTAAAATATAAACTTTTTCTTCAAATATTTTCCATAAATCTGATTAATGAACTACAGAATCAGTTTAATGAACTATCAGCTTAATGAATTGAACTACAGAATCTCCCCCATATTTTTTTAAACACTAAAAGTTGTTAATATTTTCATGCAAGACTAATCTTTATATTCCAAATTTTTTTATTTAAAGCCTTGTATATAATGATACCTTAAAAAAAAGAAATTCCCAGATATTTGAATGATTTTTCAGCCACACATATCATTTCCAATACTGTCAGTTTAACATGAAAAGCTGCACAGATTTTCATATGAAAGTCTTTTTTACAGAATTTTGGTTTCAACGCTTGTTCACAATGATGCCATAAAAATAGAATTGCCATTAATTTGGCTGATTTTTTTCTACTACACCTAATAAAATACACCTGAGGTAGTTGGTGACACAAACCTCTTTAACTTAAAGAAATCCATAAGGTGTGGTGTACACCACACCTAACTTGGGGTAAAGGAATTACTAAGATTATTAAAAGGCTCTCTCTTTCCTAAGAATTCTGCATTTAATGCTTCTACAGTTTTGAGGTCGGAGGCTGGCAGGACTTATTTTCTGGTCACAACCCTACTGACCAAAACAGGCTGTGGTTCAGACATGATAAAATAAACCGGCAGGAACCATCAGATGACTAGGAAAGTAATCCCTATCTACCCTCATTGCTTATTAGCATAAGTCACTGCCACCAGTATCATGACAGTTTACAGATGCTATGGTAATAACGTGGAAGTTACCACCCCTTTCCGTGGCAATGACCTGGAAGATACCACTGCTTTCCTAGGACGTTCCAGATAATGCCCCCTCCATTTGTATTAACCTGCCCCTTAATTTGCAAGTAATTGAAACTGGGAATAAGTGGGTATAAATAGAATAATCAAGAAACCATACTTTGCCGACTGTCTGTACACTACCAATGAGTTAGTCCTGCTCTGCAAGGAGCAATACCATTCAATAAAAGATTGCTGTTTAACACCACTGGCTTGCCCTTGAATTCCTTCCTGGGTAAAGCCAAGAACCCTCCTGGGCTAAGCTCCAATTTGGAGCTTTGGCTGGGCCTGCATCAGTCTAAAGAACAAGGAACAACCTTTTAAAGCACATCTTTACCCTAATTGTTAACAACCATATTTCTTTGTAAAATATGAGTATTTTGGTGTAATTAAGTTTTCATAGGTGGCAGCCTGACATAGGAGCATAAGCATAGGGCTTATCAGAGAGCCTCTGTACTCTACTATAGACATCGGGAAACTTGGGGCAGTTTACTTAACTCTGTGAAGCTACCTCAGCTTCCCTATCTGCAAAATGAGAATAACTTTTCACTTTCAAGATTCAGATAAGAAATTTTAAAAAAAAGTGGGCAAAGGATATGAACAGACACTTCTCAAAAGAAGACATTTATGCAGCCAACAAACATATGAAAAAAAACTCATCATCACCAGTCATTAGAGAAATGCAAATCAAAACCACAATGAGATACCATCTCATGCCAGTTAGAATGGTGATCATTAAAAAGTCAGGAAACAACAAATGCTGGCAAAGATGCAAAGAAATGGGAACGCTTTTACACTTGAAAGCATAAATTAGTGAAAGTGTAAATTAGTCCAGCCATCGTGGAAGACAGTGTGGTGATTCCTCAAGGACCTAGAACCAGAAATACATTTTGATCCAGCAATCCCATTACTGGGTATATACCCAAAGGATTATAAATCATTCTACCATAAAGACACATGCACACGTATGTTTATTGCAGCACTATTTACAAGAGCAAAGACCTGGAACAAACCCAAATGCCCATCAATGTTAGACTGGATAAAGAAAATGTGGCATCTACCATGGAATACTATGCAGCCATTAAAAAAGAATGAATTAATGTCCTTTGCAGAGACATGGATGAAGCTGGACACTGTCATCCTCAGCAAACTAACACAGGAACTGAAAACCAAACACTGCATGTTCTCTCTCATAAGTGGGAGTTAAACGGTGAGAACAGATGGACACAGGGAGGAGAACATCACACACTGGGGCCTGTCAGGGGGTGGGGGGCAAGGGGAGGGATAGCATTAGGACAAATACCTAATGCATGCAGGGCTTAAAAACTAGATGATGGCTTGATGGGTGCAGCAAACCACCATGTCACATGTATACCTATGTAACAAACCTGCATGTTCAGCACATATATCCCAGAACTTAAAGTAAAATAAAAACTAAAGAAAGAATGAAATAAAATAATGTAATGGGTAGTTGATCTTGTGATAGTAGTTGCAATAATAGTAATAGAACAAAAGATTCCTACTGTTCAAAGTGGCAGATGTCATTAATCATAGGACATTGAACCTGCTAGTGGTTAGGAAAGATAATATTCTATTTTGTTGCACAGAAACACATTAGGAAACAAAACTCATGTTTCACAAGGCTGTAAGTAATCTGGCATCTGTAAAGGAAATATAACAGAATTGGCACATGTTGACACTAAAGAGTTCAATTTTTTAAAGCCACGCCATTTGATTTATCCTGATGGTCATGACTAAACCTACCCATGTGTCAATATCTCTGGCTAGTTCATCACCACAGTTGAACTGAACGATCTTCACTGTTGTATTCTGGTTACTTAACTAAATAAGAACATGACTAATGAGTGCATTTACAAAGCAGTTAGAGACTTCTAATAGCTGACTCATGTCTTGGGCTTTCCACTCTCAAATATTGACCTGAGTAGCTAAAAAATATCCCCTCAGATGACTGTGTAAATTGAGTAGGAATGTGAGTCGTAGCTAAAGCTGGAATATTTCTACATGATATATATTCTACTAGTCAAATAGCTTCAGTTTTAGTTTTGTATTGATGAAATGAAGCTACTGACTCCCCAAATACCCACATTACTTATAATATCCTGGGCAAGGAATACAATAGGAATTGTAAAGAAGGCAATGTGGTAACACCGAAGAGTCACTTTGCCACACAGAGACTGCAGTTCAGACACAGGCCACATGCAGCATATCTATCGCACAGCAGCCGTTTTTAGGTTATTATTATCCAGACATCTACCAAGAAAGGTTGGCTCTTTCTTGAATTTATAGTGTCGGGAGGGACACGACATCTAGAGCTTCAGGTTGGGAATTCGTAGGAAAGGTGATTCACTGTGGCCTACAGAAAGTGCTAATGGGACTGTAAGATAATTTCCTTGTAGTTAAGAAAGTAGAATTCAAAAGGAGGGGAAATGAACTAACATTTACAAGAAGCTTCCTGACTTCTGTTACTTCCATAAATTATAGTCATGACTGAATTTTGGTGCGCGGCAGCTTTGCTACATGATAAGATGATGAGTAGGATGTATTAGTGCAAGAATGAACACAGTGTCAATGGTAGTGACATCCTCAGCATAATAATATTTGCTGGTAGTGATAAATAGTCATGATCAAATTCAAGGAAAGACAGGCGTAACATCTTGTGGGGTTGGAGAGGGAGGGAGCATTCAGGGAGTATTTCACAGAGGAGGTGAAAATTGACCCATTTTCACCTTTTAGGAAGCTAAACCACTAAGCTTTTGACAGATCCTTAAATAAATTTTCTAGCCCATTGTTCTTTATATTCTCATCCAGACGTGTGCAAAAGCATGAATTTTCCTTTTCGTATGCTTTTATATCGTTCTCACTTTGTCTCTAGCTTTAAGGCAACAATTCCTAGTAACAGGATTATCTCATGATTAAATTATTGCTACCTCTTTGGAGCTGTTCCTACTTTCAGCACTATTTTCTCAACTAATATTTCTTCTAAATGTATTTTAGTAAGCAGTACTTTGATGAATAATAAACCCCTTCTCCATTTCAACTCTGCATATCCCTTAAACACTTCCTCTAATAAACTTCTTGCATCCAGTTGAAAGCTTCTGAAAATGTACTAACACCACTGTTTTCAAGCCTTTCTCGTCTATTACACTGCAAACACCCAGAGGGCACAGAATTGCCCACAGTAGATGGTGCAGTCATTTTCGAAGAAATGCTGAAATTGCAACTGGAAAGGTTGATGCTTTCCTGCCTTTTCTTTATCCCTTCTGGAAATATTTCAGCTTCAGCTACAATTACGTTCCTACTTTCAAATAGTCTCAGAATCTTTTACCTATATTCTGAATAGGGTTCCATTTCTCAAGATACCCTTCAAAGTCCCAAGATACTCTTTTGTTAACTTTCAGCAGTTATATAGAATTTCCCTAAGCTTTTATTCTCCTATGTACCAGCTATAGCCTGATTCCACACATTCACAATCATTTCATCTTAAGTCTGAACTTAAATTCAGAAGCTATAAGTCCAAATATGAATACCTTTTACTAGGTTTGATATATTGGGCAAGACAGCTTGCTTCTTCAAGCCTTAGTCCTCTCCTTGGTTACATTAAATATTAATACTTATCAGGGCCACAGAATTGTCATAAGGATCATGTGACATAGAGTCTGTGTAGAGCTAGGCATCCTGTAAGGTACTAGAAACATATACCATTATTATGCTGAGATACTAGGTATACTAACAGATATATGTGGCCAGACCATTATGAAAACAGAACTCTGACCCAAAACCTCTGCAGCAACCAGCCCAGGAAGCCAAACTATAACATCTCCAGCTATTGGCCCCCAAACACAATTTAGTCAATAACTGACAGATTCCCTGATTTTTGCAAACCTTCATACCCACATCAAAAGCAGAATCAACTGGAGAAACCCAAATATGGTTCCTAAGCCAATCACATAGGCTGCCCCCCTTCTAGTTAGCCTGCCTCCAACTTCTCCATGCCAGCAACATTCAATCTGAGCATTCCTAAAGGGTTCTCTCTCTTTCTGCTTTATTTACTACAAAGCTTTTCTTTTTTTTTTTTCTTTCTTTCTTTCTTTTTTATTATTATACTTTAAGTTCTAGGGTACATGTGCATAACGTGCAGGTTTGTTACATATGTATACTTGTGCCATGTTGGTGTGCTGCACCCATCAACTCATCAGCACCCATCAATTCATCATTTATATCAGGTATAACTCCCAATGCAATCCCTCCCCCCTCCCCCCTCCCCATGATAGGCCCTGATGTGTGATGTTCCCCTTCCCGAGTCCAAGTCATGTCATTGTTCGGTTCCCACCTATTAGTGAGAACATGCGGTGTTTGGTTTTCTGTTCTTGTGATAATTTGCTAAGAATGATGGTTTCCAGCTGCATCCATGTCCCTACAAAGGACACAAACTCGTCCTTTTTTATGGCTGCATAATATTCCATGGTGTATATGTGCCACATTTTCAAAGCTTTTCAACTCCTCTGTCTGCCTTTGAGTCTCTGCTAAATGCAAGTGATGGCGACTGACTCCTTTGTCAGCGCAAGCTGTGCATAAATTGCCTCTGTTTGTTCTTATTTGAGTGGTCTTCATTTATTTTTATACTTTGGTGTATATTTAAATTTACTCCTACAAAATTTGACAGTACTCTATTTTTTTTTTTTTGTCAGAGAAATCCATTCATTCATTGGCTTAATGCTGATATTTATGAAGCATCTCCTATGTAATAATACTATGACTGCTCCTCAAGAACTTAAAAGCGGATTAATTTATGTAAAACCAGACATATGTCCTTGAGATACTCATGGACTGGCTTGGAAGATATGTTACAGCACACGGAAAAGTAAATTAAAAAGAAAGTGTGGTCAAGTTGAAAATGACATGTGTAAAGGTGTCAAATCAGTTATATAGGCAATAAACATGCTAATTCCAAAAAGCGGATATCACCTATGCTTAGCTGGGGTCTAGGAAGGCTTCAAGCAAAAAACTGGGTTTGAATTGAGACTTGCAGGAAAGTTATACATTTACGGTGGGGGCAGAACTTGAAGACAATCTAGACAAGAAAATGCCTATTAGGCATATCCAGGGCAGGGATGTGCAAATCTACATAGGAGAGAAGATAATGAATACAAAAACAGTCTGTTAAGAGCAAAATGAACTGAAGAGAAGTGGTGGGAATTATGATTCTAAAATTGTCCACAATCTAGAGGTGCTACTAAATACTTGTGATCAGAGGAGTAGTACATGTAGACATAATTTCAAATTTAGAATGACTTTCCTCCAGATTTATATTAACCTCTCAGTATGTGCTAGAGATAATTCCCTACATTTTGGTCCCATTTGTAATAATTTCTGAGTAAAATTGTCACTTTTAATATAATTAACTTTAAAATATTTTAAATTATCAATTTCTAAGTACTGAAATTATGGTCTCTAGTTACATTTCTTGGAAAAATCACCTTTTAATACTTGCATACTTAAAAAGCATGCAGAGAGAAAGTCTTTGGAGAACATAAAGATGTTATGAATATTCATTTTATTATTAAGTCCTCAGTGGATTTTGTTTGAAGGCCCTTCGTCAGCAAAACTTCCATTACAAATTTTGCCAAGCTGATTATTATAAACTAACATGTTGTAAAATCCTATGGTGTATAATTGTCACAAACAACCCTAAACACAAACAAAACTAGTACAAAAACCTACAAATAAATTCAGGAAAGTTTCGGTTTATAGTACTTGTTACCTTTCTGAAGTAGAAATGTTCAGCTTTTCAATAATTTGTAAGGTAATCTGTAAGTTAAAATTTACCTTTTTGGTAGATACATAATAATGAAAAGACTTTAGACAAAGCAATCTGAGTCATGAGGCAAAAAGGAAAGCATAGAAGCATCTTTTGTGGATACTCACTAGCCCACCAACCTCTAAGCACTGCAGTGGTCCCCTTCCTGACCATAATCCCCTTTTCTCA
The DNA here is from genome assembly GCF_000951035.1 of Colobus angolensis palliatus. Classification (NCBI taxonomy): domain Eukaryota; kingdom Metazoa; phylum Chordata; class Mammalia; order Primates; family Cercopithecidae; genus Colobus; species Colobus angolensis. Next base: position 1,138,780 of record NW_012117010.1, on the reverse strand, counting down.
TCACAAGTTATCTGTCAACACAGCCAAGTCTGTCACCTAGCCTTGTTCTATTCAGCTGTACTTGGATGCATTTCAAATACAAATACTTTTAAAACTTTCAAACGTGACTTTTAAAAGTATTCTTATTATATGTTCAAGATTTGATTTCAGTGGAATATCAAATGTACATATCAAACTGCTCTCCAAATATTCAATTTCAAGAATGTATAAAAATCACAATGTCTTACTGATGTGGAGAACCTATTTTATTTTCTTTCTCAACCCATTTCCTGCCAGTCTGGTTATCAAACACGTACAAAATATACTTAACTCATTTCATATCACAACTCGGTTTTGAGAGGATGATTTTTTTTCTGTATCTGTTACAAAATACATCAAGAAGTTAATGTTTGGTTGATACTACTGACAGCCTTGTTAAAGCTAATATCTATAAAAGTCTGGGTTCACAAGCATTTAGTGGCCTGGAGTAGGGCAAGTAATTCCTGCAAAAGAGAAAGTTTTCCCTACAACCATAAGAAGAGTGAATATATGAGGTATCCTGAATCTATAATAGCCTGGTATCTATTTAGAAGCTCAGGGTAAATTATATAAACTTGAAAAGCTACTTCAGACCACCCTATGAAACCCCAATTCTATGAACACTATATGGCTTTAAGAATATTATTTAAACCTCGCTCAAACGTTGAGTCTGATTGTACATTCTTTTGGAATATCCATATGCTTGACTGACCAAAAGTAAGATTGGTTTTTAATGGATTGTACCATCTTCCCTTGAATGATTATGTGTGAATTATTGAAGTAAAAGCAATGAATTTTGAAGTGCATCTTTTCTGGTAGTTATTAAATATCAATAATCTGAATATCTCTTTTCCATGAGGAGAAATAATGGTTGTCAGGAAAGAAAGAAATACAGAAAAATTATCTTGCATGATTGAAGAAATAAATTAGCCACATGTCACAGATACAATAAAATACTTTGCATTTATAAATTAATGCTTGTATATTTAACACATTTTATAGATAAAATGATGGTAAATATATACATTAAAATGTTTTAAGTGGGAATACATTTTAAAATATAAATATAGTATTATAAGAAGAGGTTATAAAGTTGTAAACACTGAACTTCATATTCTTTCAGATGTTTTATAATGAAAAGAAAATAAAAGGCATTGCTAATAATAGGTGAAAGTTCAGCAGAGTGAAGTGTCAATCACAGCTCAGTCAAAGAAAAGCTGGAAAGTAAAACGTAGCCAATCATAGGAGGCAAATAGTTCTAGAAAGATAAGGCTTCAGCAATAAGTCATCTGAGGAGAAAAAGATAAGAGGAACACAACAAGCAAGCAGAAGCAGGAATATGCACAAATGAAACATTATGTATGCATAGAAAAAAGAGACCATGAAGAATTTGAAACTGGGAAACGATTTTACTGCAGGTTAGCATGAATTCAGCAGCTCTGTAAACTGGCCCTATTATTAACAGTTCCCATCATCACATAGGATAAAAAAACAGAACCATATAAATTCAGCACTGAGGTGCCGATTGGGAGACCAGAGGAAGTAATATTTGTCTCCGCAAAAAAGATGGAAAATATAAGGAACCATAGAATCCCAGATTTGAAAGCATCTGAAAGGCATTAGTTGCTTGAATCTCATCTACAAATTATCTCCCCAAAGCTTGTCTTCTGACCAGTGCTCAAAATATATGGTTTTAAAACTCTGTCACCAATAGGAATGCTCTTCTCTGTGCATGCTCCACTTAATGTAAGTCCCTCTATAATCTGATTAGCCTTCTTGAAATTATATTCTGTTACCGTAGTATAAACCAATTGAGTTTTGTATTGAGCCATATCATAATGTTAACACTTATTCAATCAGTTTAAGTTAAACACATGATTTTGCTAAGCCATATTTGTTTGAGCCGTACATATAGATATGTAAGTAATTTTGTTTTTTCCCTCAATTTTGGTACCTTATGTTTACATCTAATGATGTCTTATTTTATTGATTTGTTCTGACTGTCAGAATTTCTTTTAGCTGTTCATTTGGTTGCTAGATTACACATTTTGCTCAGTGTGTATGTCTTCCTCATGTCGTTTAATTACTTGATGTAAGTCACTAATATAAAAATGATCAAAACAGGGCAAAGAACAGAGCACAAAGCATGACGCTATAGACAATATGCAAATTTAGCATCCAAAGATTCCTATGTATATGATCAACTAAAATAAATTTATCCAACTTGTGCTCAATGACTTCCTGATAAACTGTCAAATATCATCCTTCTCTACATTTCTCTAAAATACATGATTAGAAATTCTCTATAAAAGTTAAACGAGGTGACAAAAATGTTCTTATTGAAGTTATGCAGGGTCCTAATGATCTATGGCCTTCGTTCCCTCTCCTCATGCCCCAGTTTTTTTTAACATTTACAAAATTCACAAAAGTAATACATTATCATAATAAAAGTCATACAACTATGAAATGTAATTCTTCCATTCTCACCAACGACCTCCATAATTCCTTAAAAGTAAACACAGTATTTTGGCATATATATTTTCAAATATATTTTTATTTTATATTGATATTCAGATGTACAGATAGAAAGCTACTGATATCTTATACCTATGGGTATGAATATAGGTAGAAATAATATATAGCTATTTTATATCATAGGTCTACTGTTTATTAACACAGCCACCAATGTATCTATCCTGTTCAGCTACTTCCCTTTTTAATTTAAATACCCTAATTTGTTTTAGTGGATAAATGCAAATTACTTTGAACATTGTATCAAGTGTAGATATTTTCTTTCTTTTTAATCTTTATTTATTTTATTATTATTATTATTATTATACTTTAAGTTCTAGGATACATGTGCATAACGTGCAGGTTTGTTACATATGTATACTTGTGCCATGTTGGTGTGCTGCACCCATCCACTCATCCTTTACATCAGGTTTAACTCCCAATTCAATCCCTCCCCCGTCCCCCCTCCCCATGATAGGCCCCGGTGTGTGATGTTCCCCTTCCCGAGTCGAAGTGATCTCACTGTTCAGTTCCCACCTGTGAGTGAGAACATGTGGTGTTTGGTTTTCTGTTCTTGTGATAGTTTGCTGAGAATGATGGTTTCCAGCTGCATCCATATCCCTACAAAGGACACAAACTCATCCTTTTTTATGGCTGCATAGTATTCCATGGTGTATATGTGCCACATTTTCTTAATCCAGTCTGTCACTGATGGACATTTGGGTTGATTCCAAATCTTTGCTATTGTGAATAGTGCCTTAATGAACATACGTGTGCATGTGTCTTTATAGCAGCATGATTTATAATCCTTTGGGTATATACTCAGTAATGGGATGGCTGGGTCATATGGTACTTATGCCATTCCATATTTTTTGCCACCCTTTTCCATCCTTCTTTGTGTCCTGCGAGGCCAGCTTGCGTGGAGTACAGCAACAGGCTCCCTTACCATTTGACTTACAGCTTGGTTAAGACAAAATAAAGCACCAGCAACAGATTGGAGAGGGTAGGAGAGTTGTTCTTCCCTCTCTAGAGGATTGTCTTGGACTGGCTGTATGATTTGAGCACAGTTGTTAGCTCCAGTGAAGGTAACCCTTTCCTTTTCTACTCTGGTGACGGCTCTCCCCTTTCCTCTTTAGGTACAGAGGTAGCAGCTGGTTCCTCTTTTAGAAGCATCACTTTCCTTATACCTTCCTAACACGTTGCCAACACATCTTCAAATTGTTCCACTTAAATTTTCCTCAAATTTCATAATTTAAGAGGGCAATCTGTTTCTGGCAAAAATTCTGATGAATACACTTATTGATGATTTTTTAAAGTATTTATAAGATTTCCCTTCTTCCAAAAATATTTTAGTAAACATCCTTGTACAAATATCTGTGCAAAACTTAGGAGGCTATTTCTGTAGAAGCATATTCTAGAAAAGGAATTTATGGGCACCTATCTGACTTTTTAGATATTGTCAAATTTATCATAAAATTTTAAATTTGTATTTACAATAACACTGTGTGAGGATTGGTGGGATTATAGACTATGTTCCCCTGTACCATATGACATCAGTTTAATGACAGATTAAGTAGTTCATTCTAGAACATTTTTCTTGGTTTCAGATAAAAATTATTAATCACAGCTTATACAACCCTCTTAAAATGTTTTAAGAAAAATTGGAAAACTACACACTACACTTTCCCAGCTTCTATTTCCATTCTCTCTTCTCTTCCTGTACACTTTTTTTTCTTTTGACTCTCAAATTCAATGTTCTTAAGGGTGATTATGGAAACAAATATGCTGACTATCCTTTTTTGTCTGTAATCAGCTAATCTTGCTTTCCCACATTCTGGATTGATTCCTACTTCATAATAAGCCCCACTCTTATGTGGTCTTTTAAATTTTAGCAAATATCTTTTCATTTCATTTAATTACAGCAAACCAAGAAATCTTAGCTTTGGTCTCTCCTTTTCTTAAATCTACATCCCCTCTTTTATATTTGTATTAGTCAGGGTTCTCTAAAGAGACAGAACTAACAGGATATATGGATATATGAAAGGGAGTTTACTAAGGAGAATTGACTCACACAATCACAAGGTGAAGTCCAACAATAGGCCATCTGCAAGCTGAGGAGCTAGGAAGGCAGCATGAGTCCAAAAACTCCAAAAGTAGGAAAGCCAACAGTGCAGTCTTCAGTCTATGGCGGAAGGCCTGACAGTCCCTAGCAAACCACTGGCATAGGTCCAAGAGTCCCAAAGCTGAAGAATCTGGAATCTGATGTTCAATGGCAGAAAGCACTCAGCATGGGAGAAAGATGAAGGCTGGAAGACTCAGCAAGTCAGCCTCTTCTGCCTGCTTTACTCTAGCCGCACTGGCAGCTGATTAGATGGTGCCCACCCAGACTGAGGGTGGGTCGGCCTCACCTAATCCACTGACTCAAATGCTAATCTCCTTTGGCAACACTCTCACAGATACACTCAGGAACAATACTTTGTATCCTTCAATCCAATCAAGTTGACACACTGTATTAACCATCACAATATTTAACCTTGGTTATGCTTCCGTTGGCACTGACCCTTTAATTTACTTTCCCTAATTGTTATTTTCATTAAAGTAGATACTATATAAAACACATACATTTTAAATATATAATTCAATGGATTTTGACTATATATACATTCATGTGTGTGTGTATTACTGTCACTTAAATAAATATATGCAACATTTCCCTCACCCCAGAAAATTCTCATGTCCCTATCCAGTCACTCTTTCATGAGAGTAAACATCCTTATCCTGTCACCCCTCCATGAGAGTGAACATTGTTCTGATTTATATCACCATACATTAGTTTGGCCTGTTGTAGAACTTCATATAATTGAAATCATACATTATGAACTATTTCATGTCTGGCTTCGTTGATAACAATGTAAATGTTTTAGAGATTTGTCCATTTCATCCATATTGATCCATGTTGGTATTTCATTCTCTTTGATATTGAATAGCATTCTGTTGTGTGACAAGGCTGCAAAATTTATGCCTTCAGCTCTTGGTGGACATTTGGGTTGTTTATGATTTTGGGTATCATATATAAAGCTGCCATAAATATTCATGTTCAAATGTTTGTATGAATACCTGTTTTTACTTCTCATAGATAAATACCTAGGAGTAGAATTGCTGGGTCATGAAGTATATATTTAACTTTATAAAAAAAGATCAGTTTTCAAACATGATTGTATCATATTCTTGCCAACCATAAATGTTTGAGAGATCTGGTTTTTCTGGTTGCTCTATGTCTTTCCAATTATTTGGTATTGTCAATCTTTTTCCTTTTAGCTATTTCAGGGATATCACATTGTGGCTTTAATTTGTATGATGATTAATTATGGTTAGCATTTTATGTATTTTATCACAACTCCTTTATCTTTTTATGTGAAGTGTCTGTTTAAGGCTTTTAGCCAAATATTTTTAAAAATAGCTTATTTGTCTTTTTATTTTTGAGTTTTAAGGGAACATATTTGTACTCTAGATACAAGTTCTTATCACTTATATGTACTTCAAACATCTCCCATCTTGTGACTTGTGTTTCACTTTTTAGTTAGGTCTTTTAAAAAGCAGAAGGTTTTAATTTTAATATAGTATACATGGCATTTTTACTGCTTAATTTATGTTTTTCTATTTTTTAAAAAAACTATTAATGTTTGTAATGCCCTCTCTAGGAAATCTTTGCATACTCACAAGATGGTGAAGGTTTTTTTATGTTGATTTTTAGATATTTTATAGATTTAGCTTTTAAATGTAGATGTTATTCATATAATCCATCTCAAAATTATTTTTTGAATGGCATAAAGAATTGCCATACAATTTTTCCATTGAGATACACAGTTATTTAAGGAATACTTATAAAAGAATTAATACTTCCTTGTTTTAGTAAAAAACTGATCGTGTATGTATAGATTGCAATCTGTATTCCAAGTGAATCAACTAATTGTCTATTCTTCTTCCAATATTCCCACTGTCTTGAATGAAACAGTTGTAACACAATGGTAAGTATTTGTGTATCTAGATATAAAATGTATGGTGAAAATGTAGTGTAATAGATAAATGATATACCTAATGATAAAAAAAAGGCACACTCCTTTGCACACTACCATAGACTTTATAAATGCTGAATACTTAGGCTAAACTAATTAATGTTAAAGTAAGTTTTCAAATCAGGTCTTGCAAGTGTTGCATGTTTGTTCTTCAAAATTGTTTGACTATTATAGGTCCTTTGAATGGCCACTTTAATTTTGAAATTTACTTTTCAGTTTCTGTAAAAATAGCTACTGGGATTTTGATTTGGATTGCACGGAATCTGTAGATCAATTTACGGAGAATGTCCTTCTAAACAACATTGAATCTTCCAAATAAGGAACATGAAATATCTCTTCATTTATTTACACCACTTAAAATTTCTCTCAGTATTTTTCAGTAGAGATCTTACATATTTTTTATTAAATTTATTTCTAAATACTTTAAGAGCAGTAGGCACTGTTCTTCTCATCCAGTCAGAAGTATACAAGAAGCTTTCTCTCAGTACTTTCTGATCTTTTCTGTGGCCAGCCCATGGGATAACTGGAGAGAAAGACTGCAAGAGAGTCCTAGCATCCTTCTGTCTGCTGCTAGGGACTTTATACTCATTCTCATACTAGCCTTGCCTAACAACTGGAATACCTTCTGAGAAATGTGTTGTTAAGCAATTTCATCATTGTGTGAATATCACAGAGTATGCTTACACAAGCCTAGTACTGGGTACTACACATATAAGTTGTATGGTAATGGTATAGCTTACTATTCTAGGCTTGAAACCTGTGCGGGATTTTTTTTTTTTTTTGGAGACGGAGTCTTGCTCTATCGCCCACACTGGAGTGCAATGGCACAGTCTCAGCTCACTGCAACCTCCGCCTCCAGGCTTCAAGCGATTCTCCTGCCTCAGCCTCCTAAGTAGCTGGGACTACAGGCGCATACCACCACACCAGGCTAATTTTTTGTATTTTTAGTAGAGACAGGGTCTCACCATGTTACCCAAGATGGTCTTGATCTCCTGACTTCATGATCTGCCTGCCTCAGCCTCCCAAAGTGCTGGGATTACAGGCGTGAGCCACCACACCCAGCCTGTACAGCATATTACTGTACTGAGTACTCTAGACAATTGTAACACAATGGTAAGTATTTGTATATCTAAACATATAAAATCTACAGTGAAAATACAGTATAAAAGAAAAAGAGTGGTACACTCAGGCCTAGGACATTACTGTACATTACTGTAGGCTTTATAAACACTGTATTCTTTGGTTACACTAAATTTATTTTTTAAATTTCTTTTTTCAGTAATAAATTAATCTTAGCTTATTGTAATTATTTTACCTTGTAAACTTTTTAATTTTTAAAACTTTTTGACTACTTTGAAATAACACCTAAAACAGAACCACATTGCACAGTTGAACAAAAATATTTTCTTTCTTCATATCCTTGTTATATAAGCATTTTTCTATTTTTAAAATTTTTTAGGTTTTACTTTTTAAACATTTTTGTTGAAAACTAAAACAAAAACACACACATTATCCTAAGCCAAAACAGAGTTAGAATAATCAATATCACTGTCTCCCACCTCTACATCTTATCCTACTGGAAGGTCCTCCAGGCAATAACACACATAGGCTGTCATTTCCTATTAAAAGAATTCTGTCTTCTGGAATATCTCCTGAAGCACCTGCCTGAGGCTGTTTTACATCTATCTTTTTCTTAATTGGTAGAAGTACACTCCAAAATTATGCTAAAATGTATTCTATAGTAAATACACAAACCAGTAACATAGCCATTTATTATCATTATCAACTATTATACACTGTACATAATTGTATGTGCAGTATTTTCATGATTGGCAAAACAGTAGGTTTGTTTACACCAGAACCACCATACACGTGTGAATAATGTATTGCACTATGATGTTAGGATGGCTATGAAACCAGCAGGTGATTGAAATTTTTCAACCTGATTATAATCTTATGGGGCCACTGTCTTATATGCAGTTTGTTATTGATCAAAAGGTCATAACGTGTTGTGTGCCTGCATTGCAGAGACTCCGGATTCTGTTATTTCCCTCAAAATAATGATGAATTTTGTTCAAGCAGGCATTTGTTTCATGGCCTTTATCTTGTATCAGAAGTTTGGTTTTAGGCTTTGTTAGGCGGATCAATTTAAGATGTGCCATCATGCCTGAAACGTGTTCCTTAGTCCCAGGTTGTGACCGCTCTGTAGCGGTTCTCATGAAAATTCTGAGGTGTTTACCAAACCTCTCTAACTTGGAAGGATTAAACTCCAACTTTGTCTTCCCTTCACTAGAAAGAAGCTGTTAATATTTTTGTTCAGCACATTCAGCCTTCTAGATTTTGTTTTCTCTCTCAGCTCCATGCACTGTCACAGCTCATTTGTCCACCAAGAATGCATGGAAAGTTTGTAGGAAAATTGTTAGGCTTACCTGTCCATGATGTTCCTTTTCTGAGATACTGGCATTCTCATTTTCCAGGTTCTGTGAGAGCCCTGAAATCCAAATTGTGATTCTTCAACCAGTAAGACTACAACTTTGTGCCTGAGTATTATCTCTGTGTTGTTATGGAGACTGAGGAATGTCCCAAAGGAAAAATAAATAAATATGGATATTTTAAAAGTGATGTGTTCTCTAATTTCTAAGTTGCTTCAAATAATTCCTTTAATATTTTGTTCACAGTTCATTGTTATTATTATTGGCAGTAGGATTAGTATTTCCAAGCTAATTCACCATTACCAGAAGCAAGAAGTTGCTGTATGATCTCTTCAAAATGTAAAAAGGAAAAGTAAAAGTCTTGGTGTTTATGGGAACACTGTAGTAATTTTTGCTAAATTTTAATAAGTAAGGAAATTGATTATACTTAGAAGTTAAAATGAAATAAGTGGTTTTCTACTTTATCTTCCGGATGATAATGGAAATTCAGAGCTTAAAAAAACAGGATTTTTAGTTACTAAATATATATTGTAATTGTCATAGTAATATATATACATATATAGCTCTAGCTATTACAATGTACTTAAAATGTACATCATTATCCCAGTTTTTTCTCAGAAATTCTTACATAAAACAAAACAAGATTAAATAGCTTTATAGAAGTTTAACTGAAAAGTTTTAGAAATGACTAAAATGTTACATGCAGATGTTGCATATTTAAGGGAGAATGTAGGCCTTCAGTTCAGAGGCATATGAAACTCCTTATACTGCAATAAACATACGTGTGCATGTGTCTTTGTAGTAGAATAATTTATAATCCTTTGGGTATATACCCAGTAGTGGGATGGCTGGGTCATATGGTA
>NW_012117010.1:1067891-1128130 GCF_000951035.1 Colobus angolensis palliatus | reverse complement strand
ATGATATAAATGATGAATTGATGGGTGCTGACGAGTTGATGGGTGCAGCACACCAACATGGCACAAGTATACATATGTAACAAACCTGCATGTTATGCACATGTACCCTAGAACTTAAAGTATAATAAAAATAAAAAATAAATAAAAAAATAAAAAAATAAAAAAAATAAAAAAAAAAGAAACTCCCTATACTGAGGACACTCTGTTTTCTGAAAGTGGTTAATGTGAAAAAGGCTGTGCTTTTCCATTAATCACATTTCTTCTTTACCTTTACATTATTGGTTAAAAAAAAAGCTATATAAAAATGAATTTAACAGTTTAAAGGCTATTAGCATAGGTACTTAGTTTAATGGAGAAAGAATGCATTTAAGCACACTTTTGTAGTTTAAAAGTACACATTTAAAACCAAGCAATTAGAAATAATTCTTATCTTTTTGCTAAAGCATGAACAATCATGTAAGCATGGTTTAAGATCCCATCAGCTTATTTCTAATACTAGTATTTAACATTTTCAAGTTTCTTTTCTCTGTGTGTATCTTTAAGGTTGCTGCTAGCATCACAGTGTGTTGCTATTATTAGTTTATCGATCTGTTCCGATTGCCTTTGTCCTACCCAGCTTATTGGTTCCTGTACTCAGCAGGGTGCTTTAGATGTGGTAGGTACATAAGTACATAGTAAATTTTGACTATGTGTATATTTATTTTTGATGACTAGTATTGTACAGTTTGTGAAATATCAATCATCAAAAATTTGAGTGATTGATATTTTACTAAACATTTAAAGGAAACATTAGCAAACTCCATTATACCAAAAGTTTAGATAAACTATACAGAAGTTTTGTAAAGGAAATTCCATGAGGCCAGAGTTGAAATTAGGGTTTTACTTGAGAAGAGCTGTCCATCTATTTGTCAAAGCTCCTCCATTAGTTTACTGATTCTGTTAAGTTCAGGACTGTGGTGCTGGGTCCTGCCATCTCAGAAACCTGATTTCCTGACTCTTAGTTCGGGCACCTCATCTAAACATATCTGTACAATGTTAGAATGCCAGTGTTTGAAATGTAGAACTCCTACAGATGTTAGCTACTCCTGCCTTCTTTTTATGCATCCTTTCTGTGAAGGCACAGTGTATTATAGTACTTGCAATTAGAATCTGAAATTTGCTCTCTGAGGATAAAATATAAAAGGACAATATTAATTATAATAACAATAATGTAAACAAGTAGTAAATAATAAGTAACAGCTATTATTTTTAGAGCTCTTATCATAGACCAGCCTCTTTTCTAAATACCATTGCGTCAAAGATACTTACACAGTAGGAATGTATATAAGAACAAGGTAGATTCATATTTTTGACCAGAATCTTTGGATCTCTTTTATAAAAGCTACTGTGACTAAGAAATCTCATTCTAATTTACTTCTTTTTTTGTAGATTTTACAGCCTAAGTCAGGTTATAGAGAAGTCCAGCTAGCCTGTGAGACCTTTGATTTATTTCAAGTATCTTTGTATATAGCTTCATCGTTTGCTGTGTTCTGATTTCATGTTGGATTCTCAGAGAAGAATAACATTGCCTATTTTTCCAAGTTATTTGTAGGTAAGAGACTATGCTGTTGTAAAATGGTGTGACTACTCTCCTATCTTTCTTACACAGTTTTAGTGAGAATCAATAATGGTTATAGTAATAGTAAATGTTATTAACTTGTAACACTGAATATGTGCCATTCACTGTTCTATGCATAACAGATATTGGTCCTTTTTACCTGACAATCAGATACTGATAGAATCCTCATATTTTAGAAGACAGTGAAGCACAAAGAAGTCGAATACCATGCCCAAGGTGATGTATCCAGTAAGCAGCAGACTCCTAATTCAAACTAGGTGGTTGTCTCTGAGTAATGAAAGTTGATTAGGGCTTTCTTTTTACTATAAAAGCCTTGTTTTTATTTTTTTCTTTTTATCATGGGAGATGCCATTCATTCAATGAGACAGTCTTGTCTATTGCAAAGAGAGCTCCTTTCTCTTTTCATCATTTTTGCTTGGAAGGCTACTTAAAATCTACATGTGGCTTAGATGGAAGATGTGGAACTAATGTGAAATTTTAAAATTAGAAATATAAGCCTAGAAAGTAGGGTAATTAAAGGAAAGAGAATCAAACAGAATGAAAGTGTCAGCTCCTTCAGAAATAGGTTTAGAGATGATGGTGTCTGGGTGTGTCTTTATTCACTTTTTCATAGATTCAAACAATATGTTTTGTGAAAACGTTTTCTGTTCCTGAAAATAACTCCAGGAATGGTTCAGATATTAAAAAGTACTTAAATTTTTATTTCCGTATTAAAGTCAGAAAAACATGATAGTTAAAACTGCAATACAGTATTAGAAGAATTGAGTTAATTTTGGAAGCTATCATTAAAGAGATGACAATTGTGGCATGAAGTAAGCTACATCTAATGAGAAGTATATAATTACATATTCAATAACTTTAAAGAAGAAAATAAGAATATTTTTTCTCTTATTTCCTCTTTTATGAACAAGACATTAAAGAATTGAAGACATAAACAATATTTTACTAGATTTAAATGAAAGAGATAAATAATGAGCAAAGAAAAATTTATATTAGGGTGAAAATGGAGGACTTGCTTAAAAGATCACATGTAGGAAAACTAAAGACTGCACTAAAGTGTATTAAAAGGATTGTCACTTTCAGAAAAATCTTCAGTTATCAGACATAAAAACAGAAATGCTTATGTTTATGAAAGAAATATTTATCATACAATTAATTCTCACTTTGATTTGAGATACAAGTTTTCTGAGATTTAAATTTTCCTAATTTTTCTTTTATTATTAATCAATGATTCATTCATTCATTCATCCTTTCAACAATTATGTATCCAGGGCCAACCATGGATTAAAGGTAACTGACTTAAGAGTTTTAATATATTAATAATGTCTCATAAAGACACTTTGAAAATTGGCTGCATAGTATTTTTATTGAGGTAAATTTACATTTACTGACATGCACAGATCTTACATTTTTAATCTACTGAGATATTTCATACCTCAGTTATAATAAAGCATTATTTGAATACATGAAAAGTCACCTACCTTTTTGGAAGTAAAGTTATGTGACTTTTGACAAACACATGAAGTCATATAACTACTGCTACCTGAGGATGAAAAACCATTATTTTACTTCAAAATAGACCACTATACTCTCCTTTTGTAGTCAAACCTACTTCTACCTCTAACCCTTAGTAAACCACTCATAAATTCCTCATTCTTATGGTTTTACATTTGCCAGAATGTCATATAAATGAAAATATATGAAACTGAACATCATTGTGTCTGGCTTCTTTCACTTAACATAATATATTTGAAATTCATCAATGTTGTTATCTGTATCTGAAGTTTGGTATTTTTATTGTTGAGTAGTATTTTATTGCATCATGTACCAGAGTTTATTTATCCATTCACCCATCAGAGGACATATGAATTGTTTCCAGTTTGGGGTGATTAAGAATAATGATATTATAAACATTCAAGTACAGGTCTTTGAGTACACGTAATTTTTTCTTTCTTTAAGCTAAACTCCTAAGTAGAGGATTGTTCAGTCAAATGGTATGGTTTAACTTCATAAGAGGCTGCCAAACTGTTTTCCATAGGGATTGAAGTATTTTGCATTTCTATTGATAATGTATGAGTCCATTTGCTCTATATCTTGTTTGTTAGGTCATTCTTGCATTGCTATAAAGAAATATCTGAGATTGGGTAATTTATAAGAAAAGAAGTTTAATTGGCTTGTGGTTCTGCAGGCTATACAAGAAGAACAGTCCCAGCATCTACTTCTGGTGAGGCCTCAGGAAGTTTAAAATCATGATGGAAAGCAAAGAGGGAGCAGGCATGTCAAATGGCAGGAGAGGGAATAAAAGAGAGAGTGCAGGGGTAGCGGGGCAGGGGGTGTCACACATTTCTAAACAACCCAATCTTGAGAGAACTCACTTACTATATTGAGGTACAGCACTAAGTCATGAGGGATCTGCCCACATGACCCAAACACCACCCACCAGGTTTCACCTGTAACATTGGAGATTATATTTCAACATGATATTTGGGGAGAGAAATATGCAAACCATATCATTCTGCACGTATCCCTGTCAAATCTCATGTCCTCATATTGTAAAATACAATCATGTCTTACCAATAATCCCCCAGAGTCTTAACTCATTATAGTACTAATTCAGAAGTTTCAAATCTCAAGTTCAAAATCTCATCTGGAGATAAGTTCCTTCCACCTATGAGCCTATAAAATCAAAAAAAGTTTTACTTCCAAGATTCTATGCAGTTACAGATATAGAGTAAATATTCTTGTTCCAAAAGGGAAAAATTGGCCAAAAGGAATGGGTTATATGCCCTGTGTAAGTTTGAAACGCAACAGGGCAGTCATTAAATTGTAAAGCTCCAAAATAATCTCATTTGACTCCATGTTCCACTTCCAGGGCATATTAGTGCAAGAAGTGGGCTCACAAGGCCTTGTGAAGCTTTGCCTTTGTGACTTTTTCATGCTGAGGTTGCAAGCTACTGGTCGAACTACCATTCTTGAGTCTGGAGGATGGTGACCCCCCTACTCGTAGCTCCACTAGGCAGTGCCACAGTGGGGACTCTGTGTGGGGGTTCCAACCCTACATTTTTTCTCACCACTACCCTAGTAGAGGTTCTCCATGAGGGCTCCACCTCTGTGGTAGGTTTCTGCCTGAACATCCAAGTTTTCCCGTACATCCTCTAAAATCTAGGCAGAAGCAAGCTGCCCAGCCTCCTTTATTCTTACACTCTGTGCTCCCAGAGGCTTAACATCACATGGAATCCACTAAGGCTTATGGCTTGCACCTTCCAGAGCAACAGCCCAAGCTGAGCTGTACCTGGGGCCCTTTGAGACAAGGCTGGAGCCATAGCAGCAGACATGCAGGAAGCAGCACCTGGAGACTGCACAAGGCAGCAGAGCCCTGGCCCGGGCCTATGAAACTATTCTTCCCTCTTAGGCCACTGGACCTGTTATGGAAGTGGCTGCCTCCTTAGAGACCTCTGAAATGTCTGTGAGGCCTTTTTCTCATTGTTTTGGCTATTATCAGTTGGCTCCTTTTTCATTTTGCAAATCTCTCTAGCATGTGATTGCTCCACAACCTGCTTGCATTCTTCCCCTGAAAACAGGAAAGTTGCATTGTTCACCTGAAAATGGAGAAGACCCAACATGGCCAGTCTGCAAATTCCCTAAACTTTTACACTCTACATCCCCCTTTTAAATATAACCTCCAAATTTAAGTCATGCCTTTGCTCCTGCATCTCAATTTAGGACGTTAGAAGCAGCCAAGTCACATCTTTAACACTGCTGCTTAGAAATTTCTTCTGCTAGATACCCTAAATCATCCCTCTGAAGTTCAAAATTCCACAGATTCCTAGGGCAGGAAGAGAATACAGCCAAACTCTCTGCTAAGGTATAACACAGGCAACCTTTGCTGCAGTTACCAATAAGCTTGTCATATCCATCTGAGAAACAATTTTGTAACATTTTCAGCATTTTGGTCACAATCCTGTAAACAGACTCTAAGATGTTAAAAACTTTCTCATATCTTTCTGCCTTCTGAGCCCTCTAAACTCTTCCAACTGCTGCCCATTACCCAGTTCCAAAGTCATTTCCACATTTTTAGATATCTAATTTATAAGAAAAGAAGTTTAATTGACTCATCGTTCTGCAGGCTGTACAGGAAGCTTGACACTGGCATCTGCTTCTGGTGAGGCTTCAGAAGCTTACAATTATGATGGTAGGAAAAGAGAGAACAGGCACATCACACTCTCATCATGAGAGTGGGAGCAAGAGAGAGAATAGGGGTTAAGGGAAGATGCCACATGCTTTTAAACAACCAGATCTCAAAGGAACTTATTCACTATCTTGAGTACAGCACCAAGCCATGAGGAATCCATCCCCATGACCCAAACATTTCCACCAGGCTCCCCCTCCAGCATTGAGGATTACATTTCAACATGAGATTTGGGAGATAAATATCCAAATCATATCATCATGTAAGTGCTTGGTATTGTCGGTTTTTAAACATCATAATAAGCATGTACTGGTGTCTCATGAAGTTTTAATTTGCATCTCTATAATGACTAAGAGTATTGTATATCTTTTGTCATCAGTTTGATAAAATGTTCAACTCTCATGGACATTTTTAAGTAATTAGATTGATTTCTTATATTTGATTTTTGAGAGTTATTTACACATTCTACATGCAAGTCTACATCAGATATATGATTTGAAAATATTTTCTTCCCAGTCAGTAGCTTATCTTTTCATTCTCTTAACAGCACCTTTCACAGAACACAAGTTTTTCATTTTTCTGAAGTCTTATTTGTGGTATTAAATTTACTGATTTTTAGTCTTGTATTGAAGAAATCTTTGTCTAACCTGAGAAACTTGGAGGACATTATGCCAAGTGAAATAAATCAGGCACAGGAAGAAAAATAATGCATATATTAGAAATAAAAAATAGTAAAATTCATAGAGGCAGAGAGTAAAATAGTGGTTACCAAAGGTAAGGGGTGGGAAGATTTTTGGTTAAAAGGTGAAATGTTTCAGTTAGACAGTAAAATAAGTTTTGAAATCTATTGCACAGAATGGTGACTATTGTTAACAATAATGTATCATATATTCAAAAATTCTAAAAGAGTGGATTTTAAGTTTTTATACCACACACACAAGAAAAACATGTGAGGTCATAGATATGTTAATTAGATGGATTTAATTATTCCATAATATGTACATATATCAAAACATAACAGTTTACCCTACAAACCAGAATAATAGAAAGTATTAATTGATAATTGTTTTGTTTAAGAGACAAGATCTCACTCTCTCACCCAAGATGGAGAGTGGAGAGTAGTGACAGGATCATAGCTCACTGTAACCTCAAACTGTTGGGCTCAAACAATCCTCCACCCTCAGACTGCCAACTACCTAGTATTACAGGTACATGCCACCACATCTTGCTATATATTTTTTTTTTTAGACACAGAATCTTGCTATGTTGTCCAGGCTGCTCTCAAACTCCTGTATACAAGCAATTCTCCCTTCTCATCCTCCCTAAGTGCTGAGATTACAGGCATGAGCCACTGCACCCAGCCTGATAATAGTCTTTTAATAAAGGTAACTCACGTGTATTGAAAAAAGGACTTTTACGTTTTTTCTAAAAGTTTTATAATTTTAGATATGAATAATAGTTTTGTGTATCATTTTAAGTTGATTTTATATTTTGTGTGAGGTATGGATTGAGGTTATTACTTTTTGTATGTGAATATTTAATAGCTCCAGCACTATTTGTTGACAAGATTTTCTTTAGCTATTGAATACCGTTTTCCCTTTTTTAAAAAAATCAGTTGACCATATCTGTGTGTTTATCTCTGAAGTCTCTGCTGTTTTCCATTGATCTCTATGCTTATTATTTTGCCAATAGTATATTGTCTTGGTTACTGTTGCTTTATATGAGTCCTTCACTTTTGTTCTTATCTTTTAAAATTAGATTTTTTTGAAACTATTAATTTTTGTTCATTTATTTGTTTGCTTTCTGACTTTATTTTACAGTCAACGTGTAAATATTTCCACACAATCCTGTTGGGCTTTTGATTGAGGTTTTGTGAAATCTATATCAATTTTAGAAGAATTAACATTTTAATAATATCTATATTTATATTTTGGACTTACTTGATTTTTTATTAACATTTTACAGTTTCATCTTTCAAGTTCTGCCTGTATTTTGTTAGATTTATACTTTGCTATTTTATGGTTCTGATTTTTGTAAATGGTGCTTTTTAAAAAAAGTTTTGGGTTTTGGTTTTTAGTAGTTTAAAACCAGCATGCAGAAATAATTATTTTTGTATATTGACTTTGTATTCCATGAACTTATTAAATTCATTTATTAGTTCCAAGAGGTATTTCTATGGATTTCTTGAGATTTTGTGCATTCTGTTAATAATGCTTTATTTTTTTTTTTAAGAAAGGTAATATATCTTCCTTTCCTCTCTGTATGTCTTTTCTTTCTTTCATTCTTTGTCTCTCTTTCTTTTTTTTACTTTGTTCATTAGCCAGGGTTTGTAGCATAATATTAAATATAAGTGATGAGACAAGCATGTTTGCCTAGTGTGGTAGTACATTCTCACACTGCTATAAAGAATTTCCCTGAGCCTGGGTAATTTATAAAGGAAAGAGGGTTAATTGACTCACTGTTCTACATGGCTGGGGAGGCATCAGGAAACTTACAATCATGGCAGAAGGGGAAACAGGTACCTTCTTCACAAAGTGGCAGGAGAGAGAAGAAGAGAATGTGAAAGAGGAAAAGCTCCTTATAAAACCATCAGATCTCATGATAACTCGCTATCATGAGAACAGCATGGGAGAAACTAGGCCCATAATCCAATTACCTCCCTCTCTTGACACATGGGGATTACAGGTCCCTCCCTTGATCTGTGGGTATTACAATTCAAAATGAGATTTGGGTGGGGACATGGAGCCAAACCATATTATTCTACCCCTGGTCCCTACCAAATCTCAT
This sequence comes from Colobus angolensis palliatus, assembly GCF_000951035.1. Taxonomy (NCBI): domain Eukaryota; kingdom Metazoa; phylum Chordata; class Mammalia; order Primates; family Cercopithecidae; genus Colobus; species Colobus angolensis. The sequence continues at coordinate 1,119,536 of NW_012117010.1, read as the reverse complement.
GTCTTTTCACATTGCAAAACCAATCATGCCTTCCCAAGTCTAAAACTTTAATGCATTTCAGCATTAACTCAAAAATGCACAGTCCAAAATCTCATCTTTTATGCTGTGCTTCCTTTTAAAACAGAAGTTCCAGTTTCAAATCATCTCTCTCAAATTCAAAGTTCGACAGATCTCTAGGGCAGAGGCAAAATGCCACCAGCCTCTTTGCTAAAGCATAGCAAGAGTAACTTTTGCTCCAGTTCCCAATAAGTTCCCCATCTGCATCTGAGACCACTTCAGCCTGGACCTTATTGTTTATATCACTATCAGCATTTTGGTCAAAACCGTTCAACAAATCTTTACAAAGTTCCATACTTTCCCACATATTTTCTTCTTTTGTGTCCTTCAATCATTCTAACCTCTGCCTATTACCCAGTTCCAAAGTCACTTCCATGCTTTTGGCTATCTTTATGGCAGTACCCCACTCTACCAGTACCAATTTACTGTATTAGTCCATTGTCACACTTCCTGAGACTGGATAATTTATTAAGGAAAGAAGTTTCATTGACTAACAGTTCCACATGGCTGGGGAAGCCTCAAGAAACTTACAATCATGGTGGAATGGGAAGCAAGTACCTCTTCACAAGGCAACAGGAGGGAGAAGAAGAGAAAACTGAGAAGGAAAAGCCCCTTATAAAATCATCAGATCTCATGATAACTCACTCACCATTATGAGAACAGCGTGGAGGAAACCGCCCCCATGATCCAATTACCTTCCTCCATTGACACGTGGGGATTATAGGTCTCCACTTGACACATAGGTATTACAAATTGAGATGAAATTTGGTTGAGGGCACAGAGCCAAATCATATCACCTTGGTTTTGATTTTGAGAGGAAAGTTTTAGGTTTTTATCATTAAATATTATATTACTTGTAAATAATTTATAGATACTCTTATATTAAATATTTATTTCTTGCATTTATAGTTTGCTGAGAGCAATTATCATAAATGGATGTTTATATATCTCATTTTCTACATCTGTTAAGATGATGCAGTTTTTCTTCTGTAGTCCATTTGTTGATTACATTGATAAATTTATTGTGTTTTATTTTTATAAATTTAGGGGGTACAAGTGCAGATTTCTAACATGCATATATTACATAGTGATAAAGTCCAGGCTTCTGATGTACCCATCACTTGAATAGTAAACTTTGTCCCCATTAGGTATTTAGTCAACTCTCAGTTCCCTCCCACCCTCCAACCTTTGTAGTCTTCAGTGTCTGTTATTCCACTCTGTATTTCCTGGTGTGCTCATTGTTTAGATCCCTAATGTAAGTGATAACATGTGGTATTGACCTTGTATTTCTGAGTTATTTCACTTGGGATAATAGCCAGCAATTCCATTCAGATCACTGTAAAATACATGATTTCATTTTTTTAATAGCTGAATAGTATTCCATGAGATACACACACACACATACACACACACAGTTTCTTTATCCAATTCTCTGTTGATGGTCACAGGTTGACTTTGTATTTTTGCTATTGTGAATAGTGCTGCAATAAACATATAAGGGCAGGTATCTTCTTGATATAACAATTTCTTTTCCTTTGTGTATATATTCAGTAGTGAGATTGTTGTATCAAATGGTAGTTCTATAACTAATTCAACTATTTTCCATAAAGGTGGTACTAATTTACATTCCCATCAACAGTTTATGAGTTTCCTTTTCTTTCCCTTCTTACCAATATCTGTTGTTTTTTTGACTTTTACATAATGACCATTCTGAGGAGATGGTCCTCACCATCTTACACTGGTGTCTCACTGTGGTTACAATTTTCATTTATTTGATGATTAGTGATATTGAGAACTTTTCCATATCTTGACCATTTGTATGTCTTCTTTTGAAAAATGTCTGTTCACGTCCTTTGCTCATTTTTTATTGATATTATTTGTTTAGTTTTTGTTGAGTTGCTTGAGTTTCTTCTATATTCTAGATATTAGCCTGTTGTAAGATGCATGGTTTTCAACTCTCTAAGTTGTCTGTTGACTCTGTTGATTGCTTGTTTTGCTGTATAGAAGCTTTTTTAGTTTAATTGAGTCTCATTTGTTTACTTTTTGGCTTTGTTCTGTTTGCTTTTGAGGACTTGGTCACAAATTCTTTGCTTAAGCCAATGTCCAGAGAGATTTTCTTAACTTTTCTTTGAGAATATTTATAGTTTCAGATCTTATATTTAAGTCTTTAATCCATCCTGAGTTAACTTTTGTTAATATGTGGTGAGAGGTATGGGTCTAGTTTCATTCTCCATATAACCATTCAATTTTTCTAGTGCCATTTATTGAATAGGGTGTCTTTTCCCTAGTGAACACTTTTGTTGATTTTGTTGAAGATCAGTTAGTTGTAGGTATGTGGATTTATTTCTTGGTTCTCTATTCTGTTTCATTGGTCTATGTGTTTATAACAGTCGTATGCTATTTGGGTTAATATAGCCCTGTAGTATAATTTGGAGTCAGGTAATGTGATGGACTGCAGCTTTGTTCTTTTTGGTTAAGATCGCTTTAGTTACTTGGGACTTTTTTATTCTCCATGAATTTCAAAATTGTTTTTTCTAATTCTATAGAAAAAGACATTGGCAATTTGATGGGGATTGCATTGAATCTGTAGATTGCTTTTGGCAGTATGGTCATTTTAATGATCTTAATTCTTCCAATCCATGAGAATGGGATGTTTTTCCATTTGTTTGTGTCATTTACAATTTCTTTCATCAGTGCTTTGTAGTTCCCCTTGTTGAGACCTTTCACCTCCTTGGCTAAATATATCATAGCTATATTTTGTAGCCATTGTAAATGGGATTGCCTTCTTGATTTGATCATTGGGTAGATCATTATTTGCATATAGAAACACTACTGATTTCTGTATGTTTATTTTGTATCCTGAATCTTTACTCAACTCATTTATGAAATCCATGAGTTTTTTGGTGTTGTCTTTAGGGTTTTCTAGATATGAAATCATATCAGCAGCACAAAGGGATAATTTGACTACCTCTTTATTAATTTGGATGCATTTTCTTGCCTGATTTCTCTAGTGAGGACTTTCATTACTATGTTGATTAAGAGTGGTGAAAGTAGGCATCCTTGTCTTTTCCAGTTTTTAGAGGGAATGTTTCCACTTTTCCCTATTAAGAATGATGTTGGCTGTGGGTTTGTCATATACGGCCTTTAATACTTTTAGGTATGTTTCTTCCATGCTTAGATTGTTGAGAATTTTTATCGTGAAGGAATGCTAAATTTCATTGAATGCTTTTTTTTACATCTACTTATATGATCATATGATTTTTGTCCCTAATTCTGTTTATATAATGCATCACATTTATTGATGCATATGTTTAACCATACTTGCATCCCTGGGATAAATCTCGCCTGATAATGGTATATATTATCTTTTTGATGTGCTGTTGGAGTTGATTTTCTAGTATTTTATTGAGGATTCTTGTGTCTATTTTCATCAGAGATATTGTTCTGTAGTTTCCTTTTTCGGTTGTATTCTTGTCTGGTTTTGGTATCAGTGTGCTGTTGGCCTTGTAAAATTAGTTAGAAGGTATTCCCTTCTCCTTGATATTTTTAGAATGCTTTCAGAAGAATTAGAATTAGTTTTTCTTTGCATGTTTGCTAGAGTTTGGCTGTGAATCTACCTGGCCCTGGGCTTTTTATTTTGGTTGGGAGATTTTATATTACTGAATCATCTTGCTACTCATTATTGATCTGTTCAATACTTCTATTTCTTCCTGATTTAATCTCAGGAGGCTACATGTTTCCAACAATTTTTCCATCTCCTCTAGCTTTTTCAGTTTGTTGGCATGTAGTTGTCTGTAATAGTATCTGATGATACAGTAATAATTTTTTTGTTGTTGACCAGCCTAGATAAACCATGTTTGATCGTAATGCATTATCTTCTTTTATATATTGCTGCATTCAATTCAATAATATTTTATTGAGAAATTTTGTGTCTATGTCCATCTGGAGTACTGGTTTATAGTTTCTTTCTTTGTAGTGTCTTTCTTTGTTTTAGGTCTAGGGTAATGTTGGCTTTATAAAATAAGTTGGGAACACTTCTTTCCAATTCCTGGAGAGATGATACAAATTAGTGTAATTTTCAATAGGAACAATCTGAAACAAGAGTTTTTTTTTTTTTTTAAGGTTTTAAACTAGTAATTCAGTTTTTTAAAGAGATATAACACTACCAAGTATTCTGTTTCTTCTTCTATAAGTATTGGTAATTTTCGTGTCTCAATGAGTTGGTCCATTTATCTATGTTTTTGAATTTGTATGACTAGGGTTCTTTATAGTACCCCCTTATTATCCATTTCATAATTGTGGTATTTACAGTGATATCCCTGAAGTGATACTTTTCATTCAAGTAATTTGTTTCTTCTCCATCTTTTTCTTAGACCAGCTAACACTTTATCAACTTTATTGATCTTAAAATAAAACAAAGTTTGGTTTCATTTATCTTCTCTATTTTCTAATTTCAATTGTATTTACTTTTCTCTTCTCTTTAGTATATCATTCTTGGTTTCCATGGGTTTAGTTTGCTCTTATTTTTTCTAGAAAAATAAAAAAGAATAAATTTTCTCTTATTTTATCAAGGTGGAAGTTTAAATTTATCTGAAATTTTTTTTCTTAATATGTGCATTTTAATGGCATAAATTTCTCTACAAGGATGGTTCTGCTTTGCATATGTATTAATGCATTGTATTTTAGTTTAAAATCAATTCAATGTATATTCTGAACCCACTTTGACCCAACCACTATTTAGAATTGCATTATTGGATTTTCAATAATTCGGGAAATTTTCTTGACATTTTCCTGTTATTGACATCATGTTTAATTTCTTTAGGGTAATATGACCAAAGAAGACACTTTTTTATTTCAATTCTCTTTAATTCATTAATGTTTGTGTCATAATCCAGGATATGGTTTGTTTTGGCAAATGTTTCATGTGCAGTAGTAAAGAATAGTTATTCTGATAATGTTGGATGAGGTATTCTATAAATGTTTATTACATTAAGATTTTCTATTTCTTTTTTCAAAGAAGAGAGAAGTCTTTAACTGAAAGAAGAGAGTGTTGAAGTCTCTAATTATAATATTTTATTTATCTCTTTCTTGTTTGTTCTATCTAAACACTGCAGCTATAAAATATAGATTGGAAGACTGGTTTAAAGAGCAAAAGCAAACTATTGTCTACCAGAAACGCATTTAAAATATACTGAAAAAGATAAGTTTAAAGAAAAAAGGATAAAGAAGTTATACCCTAGAGAAACCAATCAAAAGATTGGTGGACATAATAATATCAGAATAAATTTCAGGACAAGGAAATTAGCAGAGATAATAAGGAACATTTAATAACGATAGAAGAACAAATACACCAAGAAGATAAAACGATCGAAAATGTGTATACATCTAGCAACAATGCTTCAAGATACATGAAGCATTGTTTTATATTGAGGTATCATTCATATACATTAACTTAATCTATTTTAAGAGTAGAGCCTGGGTGCTGTGGGAAGGGGAAAGTAGGTAATTATAGTCAATGGGCAGATTACCTATAATCAATAGGTAGTTATAATCAAGTTTCAGTTAAGCAAGATGAATAAACTCTAGACATTTGCTGAATAACATTGCATTATAGTCAACAATAACGTATTGTACACTTAGCAACATGTTAAGAGGTAGATCTGATTTTGTTTTTATCACAATAAAATGAGATTTTTAATTCTTTCATACATTTTTTAGGCATAGTTTCTACTTATTATTGAGTTGTCAGAGTTCTTTTTATAAAAAGGATACAAACTCTTTGTTTGTACGTAGAGTTTTGAATCTGTAATGAAGTTAATTGGGGATTGTTTTATATTTTGTGCTTTTGGGGTTCAGTCTAAAAAAACCTTTGCATAACCTAAAGAAACAAATATTTTTACCTATTTTTTCTATAAGATTATTTTTAAATTATTGCCAGTATATGCAACTAAGTTTATATTGACCCTATATCCTGATTTCTTACAAAATCTCTTATTAGTTTTAGTAGGCTTTTTGTAGATGGCTTAGCATTTTCTGTGTTAATAATCATATAAACTTAAAACAATTTTGCTCCCTAATTTACAAACTTTAAGCTCTTTTTTGTCCTTTCTCTTTTTTTAATAAAACTGGTAGGATCATACATACTTCTCCTATCTCCAAACTTTGTGGTAAATCATTCAGTATTGTGCCAGTAAATATAATTTTAGTTGTAGGTAATTTTTAAGATACCATTTATCAGTTCTAGTGACCTCTCTTCACTTCCTAGTTAATTTATACTTTTATTATAAATGAAAGCTGAATTTTGTCAAATGCTTTCTCTGCATTCATTGAAGTACTCATTATTTTGATCATTCATTCTATTAAAGTGGTAAAATACATTGATTTATCTTTTAATATTAAATTGACCTTGTATTTATTAGATAAACATCACTTGGTCAAAATGCCTTACTATTTTAATGTTTTGTTGGATTCATTTGCTGTAATTTTGTTAAGAATATTTGTGTCTATGTTCATGAAGGATATTGATCTATAATCTCTTTTCTTACCAAGATTTTGTCTAGCTTTTATATAAGACAAATGCTAGCCTCATTAAATGAATTGAGAAGTATTCCCTCCTCTTCTACTTTCTGTAAGAATTTGTACAAGCATTCTATCATTTGTTATTTAAATATTTAACATAATTGACTAGAAAATTAATTAGCCTAGAGCTTCCTTTATAGTAAGTTTTGGAAAACAAATCCAATTATTTTATTTTTTGTAGAGTTTTTCATATTTTCTGCTACATCTTACCTGATCTAGATACTCTCACTCCCAGTTTGCACCTTGTTTGCTAAGAGGTCTGAGCCCTTAATCACCATGTTCTTCTCAGAGTGTAGCTGCTTTGATGACACATTTACCATCAAAATTGAGTAAGGAAATAAGAAGAAATACCCAACCAGATCACTTGAATGTCAAATCTAGTTTTCCATGCCTTCATAAACAGTCCTAAGGCGTATATATATACATTCCTACCATTTCGATTCAAAATTTTATTGAAAATCCTATCAGGTAAAATAAGTCCAACATCCTCTAGGTTATGAGGATCAATTATCCCTGCTAGTATGAAAATTTCTTCCTTGAAGGTCTCTTGTTAGAAGGAGCATGAAATGACCAAGTATCAGCCATAGCTTAAAATTTAAAGAATTTTTATTTTGTCTACTTGTGGATATGTCACCTCTCTCAAAACCAGAAACTCTAAACCCACACAGGAAAAACAGATTGCCCAAGTGAGTCACTGAGAATGATGATAAGGAGAACTTCCATTCCTTGGTTCTGAAACCTATTTACCTGTTGGAAGCATATTATTATATAATTGTCAATGTTATGGAGGGCATTCTGCATTTAAAATATGGTATCTCATCTTTGGAGGAAATATTCTCCAAACCTCCATGAGACTCTTGTATCACTGGTTCAGGATGGAAGTTACTGGTTGATGAGATTTATGGTAAGACCAGTTGATTCTGTGGTCATGTAACCTCTATCCCACTTCTTTTGCTGTAAAGTAGATTGCCTAGTCCAAAGAGTCATTATGCATGATACTGTATTGCTGGTTCAAACATTTTGTCAGTTTTCTGTTGTTTTACTGGTTAAAGCTGTTCAAAAAGAAAAGGCAAACAAACCCATGCTTGGAATATGTATCAGATTCAATCATGATAAATCACTGCCTCCTCCAGTGTGGAAGATCTCCAATGTAATCAACTTATCATTGAATGCGTGGCAGATTTACTGGATAGGTAGTGCCCTATCAGAAATTCAGCATTGATTTCTGTGGCTGCCAGGTCATTTAGCAATAAAAGGCAATAGATTAGTCTTGGTGTTAACACATGCGGTTTGGCCCAGGCTAAGCATCCATCTTTGCCTTCATCTCTACTTTATTTATATCCTGACTAATCCAACACTAGGAAGACCAACTGCAGAGGCTAGCTAGTGTTGACCCACCAAGTCTTTCTTGTACTTGGTTGTATAATGCCTTTTCTGTGGTAGAAGCTCTCTGGTGGGCTAATGCCACCATATGTGATAAAAACACTTTGAGCCCACTTTCAGAGTTTCCCATTTTTCCCCCTTTCCAAGCTTCCTTATCCCTGAGTTTTAAATGCTTTTCTTTCCAAATCTCTGACTAACCAGTCAAGCTTTCGACCATGGTCCAAGAATCTATAAATATTCTCTCCGTGGGATACGGCATGTTAATGATGTTCACAAATTATTTGACACTACTCCCATTGAGAGGTGAATTTCATTTATTATTCTCTTGAATTTGGGCTGGCCTAAGTCTGTTTTGACCAACAGATTATGGGAAAGTAAATTCTACTCCAACTGTGGCTAGAAGTTTCTGGCTTAGTCACTTGTAGCCTGAGCTGCCATGGAAGAATTCCAAAGGCCCCAGAGGACAGGCTGCACTGATCATTTCAGTGATATCCCTCTCAACAATCCATTGCTTTGGTAAATGGAATGTTCTTGCAGGCTTTCCCAAGGAACATAATCATCTGGAAGGCTTTCGGGCTTGATGCAGTGAGTGCACTCTAGCATGCCCAATTCTCTGACCCTTTGGTTCCCTCTTCCAGCATCTATTACTGCAGTTATCCATTTCTACCTTACTTAATCTAAGCCATTGTTTTCTCAAAACTCCCAAGGATCTTTGTGGCAGTAAGTAAGTATCATAACCCAGGATCCTTGGCAAGGCATTAAAGTATTATGGAGAGTGCTTTATAGTGATAAAATTTCTCTTCCTCATTCTTATGTCTCATCCTCCTTGATTCAGAGTCCTTAGGTTATTTTTCTGTATATACTGCCCTGGGTTCTGTTACACATATTGGTTAGGTCCTGCATTCATTGGGTGTAGAGGCCCTTTTTCTCATAGTAGTCTCAGTACTTTCTCAGCCAAATTTTATACTGACTTACTGTTATTATTAGACTAGTATCCTAGAAAGGAAGTATGGGTAGATCCTGAGGGGATAATTTGTTTTCTAGGAAGGCAGAGCCTCTCCATGATATTCAAGAATTGTGTAAGCACTAGCTAGCTTTTAACAGCAAAAAGTAGGCCAATTTTGTAGGCCAAAAGGTCCAGGGAAAATCCAAGAATTTCTATCGCGTCAATCCAGATGACTCCATTCTATGGCAAAATTCTACTGTTTCCCAGTTCAGGGACTTTACCTTGAAGTCCACACCAGATGGTGTTGAACATGTAACGTCACTTAGATTTCCCTTAATTTTATGAATAACCTCTAGGCCTGATCACCCTTTTTTTCCTTCCAGGTGCAGAAGATGTGCTATGCTGCCAAACTGGCTCTCTGTCTTTCACACTTAGCTTTTAACTGGTAATTAATCACACTCACCCTTTATTCCCTTTCTCTAAAGCATCTACTGGCCCCAGCAATAGCCATCCAATTCCATATGGAGTTCTTGTAGTTACTATTTCTCTTTTACCTTCAAGTAATCCACTTTTCTTCACTGGTATCCCTTTTCAGTTTACCACGATACTGAAAGTTTTAGTAATTGTATCATAATTATGTGAGGGGTGGTCAGTGCTCCACCAAACCACTGCTAAAGAGATCCTCATTGCTGATCAATCTAATTTCAAAACCACATTCTAGAATCTGCTTCCTTCAACCACTTCTGGTACCAGCTGTTGCAGGTCAGGTTTCCTGGGAAGCAGACTCTGAGATGGAGATTTGCATACAGGAAGTTTATTCAGAGGTACTCTTTGTTTGTTTGTTCCTTTGCTGCAGTACATTGTTGAGTTAGTGTTTCTTTTTTTTTTTTAATTTAACTTTTAAGTTCAGGGGTACACGTGTAGGTTTGTTATATAGGTAAACTTGTGTTATGAGGGTTTGTTATACAGATTATTTTGTCACCCAGGTATTAAGCCTAGTACTCTTTAGTTATTTTTCTGATCCTGTTCCTCCTCTCACCCTCCACCCTCCAATAGGCCCCAGTATGTGTTGTTCCCCTCTATGTGTCCATGTGTTCTTGTCAGATAGCTCCCAATTATAAGAGGGAACATGCTGTATTTGGTTTTCTGTTCCTGCCTTAGTTTGCTAAGGATAATGACTTCTGGATCCATCCATATTCCTGCAAAGGAAGTGATTTCATTTTTTTTTTATGTCTGCATAGTATTCCATGGTATATATGTACTATATTTTCTTTACTTAACCTATCATTGATGGACATTTATATTGATTCCATGTCTTTGCTATTGTGAATAGTGCTGTGATAAACATGCAAGTACAAGTGTCTTCTTGGCTGAATACTGTATTTTCCTTTGGGTATATAGCCAGTAATACGATTTCTGGTTGAATGGTATTTCTGTTTTTAAGTCTTTGAGGCATCACCACACTGTCTTCCACAGTGGTTGAACTAATTTACCTCCCACCAACAGTGTATGAGTATTCCTTTTTCTCTGCAACCTCACCATCATCTGTTATTTTTTGACTTTTTAATAGTAGCCATTCTGACAGGTATGAGATGATATCTCCTTGTGGTTTTGATTTGCATTTCTCTAATGATCAGTGATGTTAGGCTTTTTATTTTCCTATGATTTTTGACCATATGGTATGTCATCTTTTGAAAAGTGACTTCATGTTCTTTGCCCACTTTTTAATGGGGTTGTTTTTTTCCTTGTGCATTTGTTTACGTTCCTTATAGATAAGTACTAGATTTTTGTCAGATGCATAGTTTGCAAAAATATTCTCTCATTTTGTAGGTTGTCTGTTCACTCTGTTGAAAGTTTCTTCTGCTGTGCAGAAACTCTTGCTTGTGGTGGAAGTGATGGAAGCACAATTGGGCAGAAGAAGCTCTAGCACTAGCACAGCAAATTTGTCTTGCATTGAGCCTAGGGTGCCAGATCTGCCAATATTTTATATTTATGTTTATGTTTATAACTAAGTATGAATTTATTTTTGATAGAGAAAATGGGACATAGAAAAGAAGAGGGCATTTTATAATATTAAGCATCACTCACATAAATGTTACACAGGTCATTTGGTCATTCAGACACCTGATTTAGGCAATTCCTTTTTGGTTAAGATGGTTAGGCAGCTAGAATATATTTATAATAAAAGAAAATCTGTTGATAGTTGAAGTAAAACTGCATACAACCTTTTCTCAATATAAATATTGCCTCATTATGTAAAATTGTATATCCACAGAAAAGTGTATATCTCTTTGCGCTTCTGTAAGGAAATGGAAAATAACAAAAGGTTTTTGCTTAAGTCATCAACTTGGTTTTCACCGAGTGGTAGAGATATGTACAATAGCAAAATGTATCTGCATGCCTACTGTACTACTCTGCACCTCATGTAAATAAATAAACACATGCAACTGAATATCTACATGTGATTTTCAATAGTTTGTAAAAGGAAGAAAGGAAAACATTCTATTTTATTCTTCATCATTGGTATAGACAAGAAGCATCGTGCTGCCAAAGAATATTGATTTAATTTTTTTCTTGTTATTCTGTCAATACAGCATCCAATTAAAAAGCAGTTCCTTTCCTGTTAAAGAAGTCAGCATTCATGCTTTACTGCAGTGTTCAGCTCTCAGTTATTAATAACTCTCTTGACATCTTATTAAATTGGAGAGGCTTTCAGACTCAAGATTAAACAACATGTATGAATCTCTTTATATTATTTGAAATATATATTATGTTCACATAAACTATTATTTCTATTATCTTCATTTGTATAGCACAAAATGAATTATATAAATTATTACCAGACCCTCAGAGAGAGTTATTTTCTACAAAGAAAGTAGCCAGATAGAAAAAAAGTCAAATGTAAAATCACAAAAGAAAATGACTCATGTTTTTTTCAAGGAAGATGGAGCAAATCAGTCATCAACTATTCTCTACCAATGTATATGATATGTGAATAAATAAGTATCTCCCCAATTTTATAAGATGTATGTTTTCCTCCCAGATTCAGATAAATTGAATTAACCAAAAATAGCTGTTCTTATTTAAATGATGTGTCTAAGACTTAAGCCCAAGTTATTGAAAACTATTTTTAGTAGAATGGAATTTGAGGATATATCTTGAAAGTTGTAAGCAGAATTTGTAAAATAAATTGATGAGGCTTCCAGCCAAAGTGACATTGGAAGTTCATGGCTGCAGTGTTCCCTAATCTTCCAGCTCCAATCACTTATAGTACCCTTATTTAAAATGGGATTTTAAAACCTTTATTGGGGTATAATTTACATACAATAAAATGCACACATTTTAAGTGTAGAGTTTTGACAAATACATACATATACACACACACGTATATTCACACTTATCAATGTGACAATAAGTCATAGAATGTTTTGTCACCTCTGAAAATACTTCTTTGTGTCAATTACCAGCCAATCCCTAATCCAATCTCATCCCTGGACCTAGAGATTGATGATCTGCTTATTCTCTATCACTAAATACTAAAATGATCTTTCTTATACTCTCATGCAAATGAGTCAATGCAGTATATATTCTTCTGTACTTTTAATTTATTTTACTAAATGTCATATTTTTTAAGTAAGCTTTTTACTTTAGGATAATGTTAAATGTACGCAAAAGTTGCAAAGATACTACAAAGAGTTTTCACATACCTGACAGCCAGCTTCCCCTATTGTTAAAACCTTACATTAGTCTGGTGTATTTGTCACTCCTAATCAACAATACTGAAGCGTTGTTAACTAAAGTCCAAATTTTATGCAGATGTCTTTATTTTTTGCCTAATGTCCTTTTATCTATTCCAGGATCCTTGTTAAGTGATCATGTCTCCGTGGCTACTGTTGGGTGTGTTAACTTTCTCAGATTTTCCTTGTTTTTGATGACCTTAACAAATTTGAAGAGTACAGCTGATATTTTGTGGAATTTTTCTTAACTGGAATTTGTCTGAGGCTTTTTCCTCATAATTAGACTATCTTTAGTGTTTTTGAGAGGAGAACCACAGAGGTAAAGTGCCATTTTCATCACATAATATGGAAACAAAAGTGACTCCATCTTTATGCTAATCTGCCATTTGACTTCTGATTAGCACCAGTCTCTAAATGCCTCCTGGTTTCTACTATATTTACTGTTACTAGACTAAGAACAATGCAATTTTAATGTTACTGCACAAACTAGAGGCTATGATGCATACAGCCTTCTTGACTTTTCTGGAAGGTTGCCTTTAATTGTCTTGCACAGAACTTTCCTGTATCATAAAGAAAGAATCTGAGGAGTAACAGTGTGGAGATCAAACTGCCTTGCCGCCACCCAAAACCAGGCTTCTGTCTGTAAGTTCCCCTAATCAATCACCCAAAACTGATAAACTGAATTCATTTGGCTCCTTTGGTTTCTTGGCTCCTTCAGCTTTTGGGAGCTACTGTGCATATAGGACCTTTTCACTGAACAAATGAACAGTTAGCCAGGACTCAGGTAACTAAAGTATGGAGAAGGAGAAAGAAGCATCCATGGGGGAAATCCCGGGGGTTCCTCCTCTTCTATGTGGGGTGGTGTTGCCCATTTGCCAGGTGCTTGTGGACTACAGTGTATGAGAACATTCCCAGAACATGAGAAGGTCTAGAAAGCTTGTTAATAAAAAAGCAATATGATTCATTGTAGTAAGAAAGTTCTTGGAGCTATGACCCTGAGTTTGCTGCTGTTATGATCTGTGTGAGTGGCCACAGGTAATTGCTGAGGTGAGTGTAGGAAAGATGGAGAAAGAATTGCAGTGAAGAAGGGATATGAGAACTTCCATATCTGTGTTAGTGTCTAGTTTGGTGAATAAGCTTGAAACTCAGGAGGCACAGTTGGAAACCTTAGCTTGCCACTCTGTATGTCTGTGAGGAAGAAAGCTGCACAGGCTGAAAGTGAATATTGTCCTTGCCAAACCAGGCTAGGATGCACATACCTGGAATTCCAGCAAACCAATTTGTGAGTGAGATGATGGCTTAGAGGTTTACTCTGAGGAAGAAGATAATTATTCCTTCCCCTTAAGAGCAAAACTGCTCATGCTGCAGAAAGCAAAATCCCAAAACACACAGCACTCAGCAGGAATATTGGACATAGCAAAACCTTTTAAACAGCAGCCAAGAGAAAGCTTAGCCACTATGGAATATCAATAAGGACTACATCTCCCTGGAAAGGAGTAAAGCTGAAAAAATGAGACAAAGTGGCTCCCAGAAGAGACACGTCTCCCTTTTGGGACAAGATGTATGTGAGGGGAGAGAAGCCATTTCTGATTTTGGAAAATGGAAATACGGAAGAGATAACACCCAACTGCTAACTAAAGGAAAAGGGAAAATGAGATAAAGTTTGCTGGATTAAAAAAGGGAGGTGAAAAAGGCCCAGTTAGGATTCCTAGGAAGTAAATGTGGCATGATCTGATCTCAGCTGGGGTAGACAACAAACAAACAAACATAGACCAGCATCCTAACTCTATATTGGTGAGCCTTTGGGAAGACCTGACTCCTAATCAACAGTCTAGATCCCTTCCCGGTGCCCTAAAGAAGGAAAAGAAGAAACCCCATATAAAAGAACCCCAATCTCTGCGTTCCAGGAGTGGTACTCCTTTACAGCCTAGAGACTACAGGTGGGGCCAAACTTGCCTTCATGGAAAAGCTATGGGGTGACCGGAAGCCCCAGGTGGAGCTCATAATCTATTGGAGTTCAAAAACAAGCAGAGAACCTTAGCTTTAGTGGACACGGGTGCATAATACATCTTAATTCATGAAACCCATAAAAACAGTTGAGTAAATGGGCAGCTACAGATGGTCACAGGGGGTAGGAAGGGCAAATAATCTGAGAGAAACAAACTCCTCCCCTATTTGGTTTTGAGTGGAGTCTCCTGCTGCTTACTCTACTGTCTTTATCTCACGTATTTCAGAAAATATCTTGGGTATGAATGTCCTTTTAGGACGTGCTTTATAAATGTCTGTGGGGGAATTCTACTTATGACTGTGGCTGGTAAAAGGTATTTCAATCCTACAACTCCCTCGCCCACAACATATTGTTAAAGTGAAATAATATTGTCTTCTTGGTAGGATAGAAGAAATTACAGCCACCATGCAGGAACTGGTCAAACTTAATACTATGCAGCTAGCTTAGAGTTCTTTCAACAGTCTTGTATGACCAGTAAGAAAATCTGATGACACATAGATGACCAGTAACTAAATAAGGTGGTGTCTAAAGTACATGGTGCTGTGCCTAATATAACTCTAGTGATAGAACAAATAATATAGGCACACGTCGTGCTGTGTTAGATTTAGTTAATGCCTTCTTCAGCATCACTTTACACCCTGACTTGTAGGCATTATATTGATGATGTTATGCTAACTTCTGAAGATTTGTCATTGCTACAGCAACACCTTGATGCATTGTGCACCCTTTTCCAGTGCAGAGGATGGGCCATCAATTGCCAAAGACAAAAGGCCCAGGACCAGCTGTAAAGTTCCTAGGGGTTGCTTAGTTGGGTAACACATGCCTTATTTCAGGCGGTCATTGACAAAATACCTTTTTACTTGCCTAAAACAGTTAAATAGTTACAACATCATCCAGGCCTTTTGAGATATTGGCAGGCTTTAGTCCACGTTCAGCTCAATATTTGCATCTCCTATACAGAATAATAAATGAAGAGATCTAGTTGGTGCTGGGATAAATAACAAGAAGCAGCATTTGCTAAGGCTAAAATACTAGTAAACACAAGAATTAGATGCCCATTTCCCAGGGTATCAGTGTCTTTAGATATTACCATAAGGGTCACATCTTGCACGTCCAGCATGACAAAGAAGTTCCCCTAGGATTCTGGTCACAGCTATGAAAGTATGTTGAAACCCAGTGTTCCCCAACTGAACAGGTCCTGGGCATATACAAAGCTTTGCAGCAAGTTGAACCCATAAGTGCTGCTTTGCTGGAAACAGAGAGAACAGGTCTCCCTACTAAGGTCTGGCTAGAGGGATTGTTTTCCAGGTCTGCCTCAACTATTGCTCAGGCCTTCACTTTACAAAAGTGGCATGCATGCCTGCAACAATGTAGGGCTCCTTTCACGAGTCCCTGAAGAAATAAACTGCATGCTTAGGGCCAGCACACTATGAGACTAGTGCTGCCCCTGTTGTGGAGCTTCCACAGGTGATGCCTCCAATGATACATAAAAGCATGACCTTTATCCCTAAATATGCTTGGGATTAAGACAGATCAAACCAAGGTAACCTCTGTATACAGATAGTATTAGCATAGCTGTCTGTCCAAAGACAGATACTATCTGGTTTGAGATAGGAATGCAGCAAGGCAGTCAATAGGCAGAACTCTGACCTGCATAGTTGGTTTGGACCCATGAGCCATGGCTTATATTTGTCTGTACAAATAGTGGGGCGTTACTGAGGCTCTTACAACTTGACTTGCCCAATGGGCCTAGGATGACTGGTGTGTGCTTTACAAACCCCTGTAGGGAGCTGCCATGTGGAAAAACATTTGGAAAAGGCTGCAATAACCCACTGAGAGTATAATTGTGTATCATGTTTCAGCATACTTGTTAAATTCACTTCCCACTGGTAACATGGACGCTGATGTCCTAGCAAAAATGAGAACATTGGCTCCCTTGCAATCTTCCATGCTAGTTGATTGGGTAATAAGCATAGTGGACATCACAGTGCATCCATGGGCTGGAAAATAGCAAAGGGAGCAAGATTGCCCCTCCACTATGCAAATTTAGCAGCAGCAATAACAAACTGCTTAGTTTGCTCCCACTTATGCCCTTGCCACATCCACATATATCTGGACATATGCAGAGAACAGCTGCACCTGTGAGAGACTGGCAGATACACTACATTAAACCCCTTCTGCCAGTAAGCTTGAACAAAAATGTGCACTGACATATGCCATGGAATTTTTGCAGGACTTCTCTCGCAAAAGGG
This sequence comes from Colobus angolensis palliatus, assembly GCF_000951035.1. Lineage (NCBI taxonomy): Eukaryota > Metazoa > Chordata > Mammalia > Primates > Cercopithecidae > Colobus > Colobus angolensis. The sequence continues at coordinate 1,102,574 of NW_012117010.1, read as the reverse complement.
AAAACAAAATAGTCACCATTAATGGCTTGAGGCAAAACAGTGTCATGTATGGATCTCCTGATGCATTGTTAATGACTGAGACATGATATTTCAGTGGACATGATGTCCAAGATTGAGTCATATAATCCCCAAGCAGTAAGGTTGATTGAAAGGAAATATGGTATTTTGAAGGCAAAACTTCAAGCACTCTCATACTCCAATACTTTGCATGGGTGGGTGAAGATTTTGCTTCAAGTCATTATAAACTTGAATTCATTGAGGAAATACAGGGCTGACAACATACCAATGACTCAGGATCACTGTAGAGAAAGGTTCATTAATTGTGAGTTATAAAGAAAGTCTGACCACACAAACATCTACTGTAGTTGATCAAAGGTCAACAGCAGATGTTATTTGCAACCCCCCAAGATCTTGAACCAGAGTAGGGGATGACGGAATGAGAATTGGACTGGTAATTTTCTTAAGATTAGATAGGTTATTTCTTGCCAGAGAACAAGTAATTTTCTGGACAACTAAAGTGGTCTCCATTGATCCTTTTGGAGTCTGGGTCAAGGTGATCCAAATACCAACACACTGGAACAGGGTTCCTTTTAAAGTAAACTTTTGTCAGCCATTTAACATGGTATCTTTCTGCCCCTGTAACCTGACAGATAATACTGGCACCTTCACCCCTTGGGCAATATGTTTGGTATGCACCCCATCACATAATCATTTGATTGCCTATGTCCTGTCCAGCAGAGGTGAGTCTACACAGTTATTTTGCTTGTTCCACCAAGTACCTACTAAACATTGTATTTCCTCCAACAGTCATCTGTTTGTGTTGCTGTTCAGTGCTACAAGAAGCCTCTTGCTTTTGATCCTAGGAAACATGATAGTAAAAGGCCTTATTAATTCTATGCCATATGCCTGGCATAAGTATCATTGCTTGTTGTTTGTATTTTTGTTTTGGCTTCTGCTTATAGCTAGAAAATTAACTGATGCAACGTGTCACTGAAACAATTGAAATGACTGCAGCCCCCCTCCCCTCTGAATGATCAGGGACCATCATGGAAGAGGTAGGCGCATGAGATTGTAAGAGACAGATTAGAGGGGTGGAGACAAAAGTTACTTCATCTTGGATGCTAATCCATATCTACTAGCCCCACTCTTTGTGCTATAGAATTCTATGGATTTCATAAATATGGAGTGTCAACACTGTAGTATACAGAATTGCTTAATTGCCCTAAAAATGCTGCTAATATATTCTGATTAGCCCTGGTTAAGTGAATGCCTTCTGGTTTCTACTTTATTTACTGTCCATAGTATAAGAACAAAGTGACATTGATTTGATTGTGCAAATTATAGGCTATGATGCATATAGCATTCTTGCCTTTTCTGGAGAGTAGCCTTTAATTGTCTTACACAGAACACACATATTTTTTCCTTATGCTATATAAGCCTTAAGTCTGAGGAGTAACAGTGTGGAGATCTACCTGTCTTGTAGATGGCCAAGACCAGTCTTCTGTCTGAAAGTTCACCTAATAAATCGTCTAAAACTGACAAGCTGGATTTCTCTGCCTCCTTCTTTGGTTTCTACACTCCTTTGGCATTTGGGGGCTACTTTGCATATACAGCCCTTTTATGGAGCACCTCATATAAAGGGTATGTGCTATGAACCTGACTTTCACTGTTAATGTTAACTTTTGTCACTTGCTAAGGTAGCAATCATCAGATTTCTCCAGTGTAGTCACACACCCCCTACGTCCAACTTTCCATGCTGTACTCTCTGGAAGAATGCCACTATATGGAAGAATATCATTATATGCTGGGCACATTTAAAGAGTGAGGAAATCACACTCCAGCTCCTTAAGGGTGGAGTATCTGTATAAATTATTTAAAATTATTCTTCATGGAAATTTATTTTATACTTTTGACTTATGATGTAGTAGTGTGCTATTCACTTTTTTTTTTTATCAAGGTATGTGAGCTTTGACTATTTGGAGCTCTTTCAATTGGCTTCTTTGTTTCTTTGATAAACTCCTATTAAAATAGTGTTTTTGTTTTGTTTGTACTTTTTAACCACTTTCTTACTTTCTAGCATTACAAGCTTATATATTCCCCACTAAAGTCCTGAATCTGCCATTTCTCCAGTAAGTGCTGATTTCTCCTATTAGAAACCAAGAGCTGGGTGTGCTTATTGCTACCAGGTTATCATCATAGGCCTTCCGAGCTGGCAAGCAAGAACATATATTTGTTTGTGTGCACATGTGTATATATATATTTATATATATATACTAAACTAATCTGTGTATAAACATATCTATAAATATTTCTATATGTATCTATCTGTATCTACTATATACATTAAACTATATATGAGTTTATGCTAATGTCTCCAACTCTAATCCATTACTTCATGAATTATTCTAGCCTTCTCTGCTTATTTATTTGCAATCTTTCATTCCAACAGCAAAAAACTTGACTTTTACCATCTACTCTCTCTTCACTCAAGTAATCAACTCCAGTATACATATATAGTATAGGTATATCTAGGGGTTTCAGAATTGTTAACCTGTATGCCAGTGGAAAAAATATTTCTCAAGTAAATTCTTATATACAGGTTCTTTAGTCTTTAGTTTTATAATCTCCACTGATTTCCAAAATTACTTATTTCAGTAACTTTATCTTTTTAACACCTTCAGTGAGGTTGTTTCTTATATTTGCAATATGGTTCTATTTTTTTCATCACAATCTACATTCTGTCCTAGGGTTCCTGGATCTCCTAAATAGTTTTATTTTTGACTTGCATGCATTAAGGCTCACTCTTTGTGCTATAGAATTCTACAGGTTTGATACATATATAATATGAATACTGTAGTATACAGAATTGTTTAACTGCCCTGAGAAGTCCTTTGTGACTCATCTATTTGATCCTTCACCTCTTTAAACCCTGGGCAGCCACTGATCTATTTATATTTCTAAAGTTTTGCCTTTTCCAAGATGTCATACAAATGGAATCATACATTATGCACCCATCACAGACAGACTTCTTTGGTTTGGAAATACACATTTAAGATTCATCCATGCTTTTTCATGACTTGATAGCTTATTCCTTTTTATTGCTAAATTATATTCCAAGTATGTGTACCACAATGTATTTATGCATGTGCTTATTAAAACACACTTCAGTTGCTTCTAGGTTTTGGCAATTATAAATGAAGCTGTAGGTGTTTTCATATATGTATGTTTTCAGATCATTTGAGCAAATACATATGAGTGCAAATGCTGGACCATATGGTAAGGCAATGTTTACCTTTATGAGAAACTGTCAAATGTCTTCTAAAATGACTGGACTATTTTGCCTTCCTACCAACAATACATGCAAGTTCTGATTGCTCCTTATTGTCAGCAGCAATTGGTATTGTCAATATTTTAATTTTACAAATTTTAATAGGTCTATAGTAGTACCGTACTGTTGCTTAGTTTATATTTCCTTATGACAAATGATACTGAGCATTTTTTCATAGTTTATTTGTTATTAGCATATTTTCTTTAGTGAGATCTCTATTGAGATATTTTGTCCATCTTCCAACTGGTTTTTTTGTTTTTTGTTTTTGTTTGGTTTTTTTTTTTTTGATCATTAGGGTTTCAGAGTTCCTTGTATATTTTATATGTAAGTCCATGATCAGATGTATCTTTTGCAAATAGCTTATTTCAGTGGCTCATCCTTTTATTTTTTTAACAGCGTGTTTCACAGAAGTTTTGATTGATTTACGTACAATTTGTTTATTTTTTTCTTTCATACATTGTGCTTTAATGTATCTAAAAACTCAAAGAGAAGACAAAAAAGACAGTAAAAATGGACAAAATAGTTGAGGAGGCATTTCACAAATTAAGATCTACAAGTGGCTAATAAGCCTGTAAAAATGATGTTCTACAGTATTAAACACAGAGGGTAAATGAAACAAATTAATATTTAGAAACCACTCTAATTTCAAAGAAATTTAAATGACAATAGGAACTGTCACTGCAGTTATGGAGAAACAAGAACTTATGTCACTTTTATTGAAAACATAAAGCAGTTACAAACATTGAAAAACTGCTTGGCAGTTTCTTATAAAATTGGACACACACTTACCATATGACCAGCAGGCTTTGGAAAATTGTTTGAATATATTCTAGCTTCAAGTGGAAACTATTATATATTAGAATTAGTGGAGTGACTTTAAATAATTTATATAAAGTAGAAATGACCCTCAACCTGCTGCACAGAGAATGAATTGTTCTGGAGCAAGTGGAGGCAATAATGGTAGGAGGGAAACAACTGAAGTGTTATTTGAGTGTCAATGTTGGTGGTGATAGGAGTGGAGAAGAAAAGAAAAGCATAGTTCAGGACATATTTTAGAGGAGTTAATGGGAATTGAGAGTAAATTGGGTATGGGTAGTGAGCTAAGGGAAAGAACAAAGGAGTTAAAGATTAGTGTTAAAGTTCTTATTTGAATCAATGGTAAGAACGAAGATGGCATTAATTTGAACCGAAAAGCCCTAAGGAAGAAGACTTTTTTGCAAATAGAGTTTCATGTATTTTAAACTGGAGATTTTATTTGATGTCTAGGGGAAATATTTAAGTGGAGTGCCAAATAAGGACGTCAACCATTTCTCTGGTATATGAATTACAAATATTTCCCCATGTTAATATTTGCCTTTTTAATGTGATTATTATATAATCATGTATGATTATGTAGTGAACATTTATGTTCAAATATATGCTATATGTTGTATAGGGAAGTGAAAATATCTTTTCTTATATCTACCTATTCCTTTTAATTGGCATTTCAAAAATAAGACATTCTCTGAATACTTTAAAATTTCAGAGTAGAAAATTTTCAAATGCCTTTGTCAAATTTCCTAGCAACCACTGTATTTTCAGTTTAGGTTTGTTAAAATTATGCTTTACATACTTAAGCAGTTGTGTTCATATACAAAAGTAAAGTTCAAGAACCATTTGAGGGAACACAATTGTCTCTACTCCAATCACCATGAATGGAGGAACACTTGATCAGATATAACATCCCTTTTTATTTGAATTCTCAATTATCTAAAGTGAAAGCAAAAACAATCTTACTTGTCGAATAACTTTCTAGATGAACTTAAATATTTTAGATAGATTTAAATATTTCAAAAGTATAAAAAAAAGAAATAAATATACTTACATTTTGGTCTTAGACATTTTAAGATAACTTATTTTATAAATATTTATTTTTCAACTAAGATATATCTGATTCCATAATAAGTTTAGTTTTTTTCCCAGTTGCTGTTTTAGGTGTCATAATTAATAATTATGATATATAGGGTGTTTGAAGGGAAGTGAAATGCACTGTTACCTCTACTTTCCATCATAAATGCACTGCACAGTCTACTAACATATTAAAGTCACATTTTTCATAATATCAAATTTATAATAAAATACTATATTAAATGTGTAATTTGTGGGAACTAGGTCAAAGTAGCCCCAAATCAATTGAGTTTATTATAAGATAAAAACTGAACTGACTCACCTAGAGCTGTGCTTTTATCAGTAATAATCTTGACATTACTAGCTCAACATTTCTATGAAAGGGAATAAGGGTCAAAAATGCAAAATGCTCCCAAAGGAGGAGACACAGGGTGAAAGAATAAAACTGTGTTTTATTTATTTTTTTTGTTTTGTTTTGTTTTTGAGATGGAGTTTTGCTCTGTTGGCCAGGCTGGAGTACAGTGGCACAATCTTGGCTCACTGCAACCTCCACCTTCTTGAGTTCAAGCAATTCTCCTGCCTCAGCCTCCTGAGTAGTTGGGATTACAAGCATGTGCCACCACGCCTGGCTAATTTTTGTACTTTTAGTAGAGACAGGGTTTCAACATGTTGGCCAGGCTGCTCTTGGACTCCTGACCTCAAGTGATCCGCCCAGCTTGGCATCCCAAAGTGCTGGGATTACAGGCGTGAGCCACCATGCCCAGTCTATTTCGTTTTAAATATACACACAGAAAAGAGGCAATAGCGAATGTTTTAGAAGTGTTGTATACAATTTGAACATGGATTCTAATATGGAAAAAGGCAGAAGGAAATTTGAAGAGAAGCTCAGCTTACATAATGATGTTTAGAGTTCTGATATTTTATTAGTACTGTAGTTTACTTTCTGCGACATGGAAAACAACTATAAAAATAATAAGACCATGTTTATAAATGGCAAGATTATGCTACAAAGGGCTTTGTGGTTGACATGTAATTGCCATTAAGGCCTCTGACTCTCTTGTCTGGGTTCATTAGCCTACAAGTAAACTCCAGTTGCTATTTTTCTAAAAGAAGTGGATATTTACAAAAGTTATGCTCATATTTATCAATTAATAAACAAGGTTCTCTTGTCACTTTCAGCAAGTACAAAGTTAGATAAATAACACAATACCAATTTTCTTTAATGCTTTATCTAAAGCACACTTCTATTTTGCTTCCCTATTTGAAAATGTTAAGCTACATGAGTATGGATCATCTTTTTCAGGAAACTGCAGATAAAAACTGAAATAGGCAGAAAGTAAGGGTGTGATAGGGAGACATTAGAAGTATTTCTTAGGAGTGTTCTCTAATTTCCCTCATGACTATGAGTAGGCTTTAAGCTTGTTTTGTTTTGTTTTTTCTTTGAGAACCTCAGAGCGTGAATTAATCCCACAGGTCTTGAAGCCATTTTTAAAAATACTGAGAAAAGAAGAAAGTTATAAATAGGCTTTTCCCTCAAGAGCCTCATTGAATTTACAAGTATATATGCATACATCCCACATATTTTACACACACACACAAAACTGTCAAGGTTTCACTGGCTGAGCTGATGTAGTAAAGCTGACCTTGGGAGATGATCTGATGGTAAATAAGGTGGCTGAGCATTCATTTAAAAGGGAAATTTTGGTCATTTTAATCAGAACAGTGGTTGGTTCTCCTGTAGAGAAGACAGATTAGTGATTGATTGGAACAATTAATTAATATTTATGAAAAGAAAATAATTATATAGTTTATTATAAATGAGCAAATTAAAGTTTTTATATTATAACTCTTGTCTAGATACATACATTAGAGTTCCATTTTTTTAAAGATTCACAATAAAGGAACTGTAAAAAAAATTATAGGATGTTCATTAATCCAGTCAATGTAAATGATGGCTATGAAGACTTAAAATTCTTTTAATTGGATGCTAATTTTAAAACACGATTTTCACTTACAGATCAATATGTAAAATTACATATGGTTAAGAAAATAGCAAAATCCTATAAATGTTGAGTGGTTGCAGCTAAAACCAGAGATTACAAGTGATTTGAATTTTATCTTTATAGTTTTCTATGTTTTTCAGGCTTTCTACAGTCAGCCAGTAATGTTTTTTTATAATCAGTGGAATACTTAAGTTTTATTTAAATGGCCTTATCTATCAAATTATATCTCTTGCTTACACATTATCTTGACACTAAGAATTTCATTCTAAAAGTGAGACTCTATCTGTGAAGGTCCTGACAACCATGAACAAGCCCTGATAATGATTTACAAATACTCCGGGGAAATTACCTCTATCTTCTAAACAACACAGCATCATGTTCTCTTTAACTTATAATAGCAAATTGGTCATGCGACTCAATAGACAATTTTAATTAATGCTGTTTTTTTCCAGCAATATTATCTACTTCAGTTAAATTCAAAGAAGCTGCTATATTGAAAAACTGAAGAGGGAGCTGGATGTGAGTTTTTTGGCCATGAAGAAGATTTTTGCTTCCTCTGCAGTGATGCAAATGAGCATCCTCATTCCTCACCTGGGAAACAAAACATTGAGGCTGCTGTCATTCTGATACTGAAAATCATAATGATGAATGTTGTTTCTTTAGGTGCAAGGGCAGAGTTAAGCTGTGTTGGAAGAGAAAACAACCTTTACAAAAAACTAGCCACATGAAGGAAAAGTACCATAAAGAACTGAACCAGTCTTTGAACTAAAGCTATCATAAGATTAATCTGATTTATTTTGTGTAAAATGTTGAGCATGGCATATAGTAGAATCTCAATAATTGTGCATTGAATAAATTTGAAGTGCGACTATAAAGTAATAAGGCAGGTTCCACAGGTTGCCACAATATTTTATGGCTATGGCTTGCTTGTTATTTTATAGTTGGTATAAAAGGGATCTTCTATATAAGACCAATTTTGTCCTTGTTTTCTGACCTTAATACCCTTGATTTTTGCAGTACTTAAAAAAAAATAGATTTAAGAGTCAGACACATCTGGATTCAGTCCTTGCTCTTGTATTGTGAGCCTATGCCCTTGGGCAAATAACCTAACTTATATAAGCCTCAGTGTCTTCCTTTGTAAAATAGGAAAAATAAAACCCAACTCAAAGAGTTTTGATGAGAATTAAACAAAATAATATGAGTAGGGCAGTACACCTGAGTACTGTAGATAGGAGATATTATTATTCTCAGTAGATAGGAGATATTATTATTCTTGAAATGAATTCATTCTATGGTGTTGAGAGCTAGTATTTTAGGCAACAATATAGCAGAATTGTTAAGAGGTTGGGGTCTAAGTCAGACAATCTTTGTTTCAAGTCCTATCTATCTCTTACTAGTTGTGTAATCTAGTTATTGAGCTTTCTTAAGGCTCAATTTCTGCACCTCTAAAATGACAACAAAATAGTTTCCTCACAGAGTTATTCTGAAGATTTAATTAGAGAATTCATATAAAATGAGCAGCAGGGTGTTAAGATTTACTAAGAGTTGAGTAACATTAGTTTGCATGAACTTGTTACTGGCAAGACCCAGTCAAGGGCGACATTGATCCTGCTGCTGGTTCCCGAATGTCCAGGCTTTCTAAAACCTTTGCTCAGCAAAGATCTCTTATGTAAGCATCTGGGGGAGGGCTATGTTCACTCATCTGCCTTACTACAGTGAATTGATGGTTTCCCTTTACCCTATTCCTAATGTCTTTGTTCAGCTCATCAAACAGCAGCTGCTCCACTATATATATCCCATACACATTTATTCAGCATCATATATCCTTAGAAGTTGCTATCTTTTGACACCATGAGGATAATAAAAAAATAAAAAAATTACAAGGTAAAAGAACTCTCATAAAGTATTTGTGGTCATTATTCCTTGCCTCTTTTTAAAAAAAGCTTGAGCTTCATTCCCCAGCTGGCTTTCCCAAATGCCTGGTAAGCTCGACATACAGATATCATTAGACCCAAGAACCGTCAGACTTTTCAGTCTTATCTACTCTGTCCACATGGATCCCATTCTATCTCTAGCACTACAATCTTCAAGGTGACCACTCTTCTCTATATAAATCAGAACCTATTGTTCCAGAGGGAATCCAAGTTACCCTTAGTAAGCATTCATTAAATGCAATGCAACATACGTAATTGATCTGTGATCCTCACTAAGCCCTGCAAGGCACATAACTTCAGTTCCACTTTACAGATTTGTAAATTGAGCTTCAAGCAGTATAACAGCTTGGTAGGAATGGAAAAGATGAAGCATAAAATCAGGTCATGATCACTGAACCAAGCTGTCACTCAAAACATAATCTAAATGATCAATTGATCTCCTGAAATAAGTAGGACATATCCATGACTCATTTATAAAGTGTTAGTATATGCCATTTCCTTTCATGATATCTGAACCATTAGTAATTTTGAACCATGTTAAAAGAGCATAAAATTTTGAGGCATCAAAGGGATAATTTAAAGTTTATTTTTCTTGTAAAATGATGCTTCTCTTTACAAAGAATTTACAATGAGAACACCAAAGTGGGACAATTCATTACAACACATCTAAGAAATAGTGTGTGGTCACATTGGACTAAGTATCATCTACTCTGATTTGTTTAGTAAGAGTTTGGTAGTTTTCTGCATATAGATCCTTGGTTAATTTTGTTGGATTATTATACATAATAATAATATTTATTTTGATGCTAATATAAGTGATACTTTGTTTTTAATGTAAAATTCCAATTGTTCATTGCTAGTATATAGAAAATAAATTGGCTTTTGAATATTAGCCTTTTATCCTGTAACATTTCTGTAACTGCTTGTTAGTTGCAATTGATTTGTTGTTGTTGTTCTTTCTGATTTTATAAACAGACAAACATTTCATCTGTGAAAAAAAGACTGTTTTATTTCTTCTCTTTCAATTCGTATGGCTTTTATTGTCTTTTTGTGCCAGATAGGACTTCCAGTATGATATTGAATAGGAGTGGGAGAGAGGACATTATTATCCAGCCTTATTCCTCATCTTGGGTGGAAGGCATCGAGTTTCTCACTATCAAGTATCATGTTAGCTGTAGGTACTTTATAGATTATCTTTGTTAAACTTAGCAAGTTTTCCTCCATTCCTAGAGTGCTGAGATATTTGCTGGAATTTTTAAAATATTTGTTGTGCCAATTGACATGGTTATTACCTTTATGTATTTTGCCTTTGATGAGATGGATTACATTCATTGATTTTGGAATGCTGAACCAGCCTTGCATACCTGAGATAAATCTTACTTGGTTGTGGGGTGTAGTCCTTTCTATACATTTTTGTTTTGATTTTGTTTTTTTTTTTTTTTTATTATACTTTAAGTTCTAGGGTACATGTGCACAACGTGCAGGTATGTTACATATGTATACTTGTGCCATGTTGGTGTGCTGCACCCATCAACTCATCAGCACCCATCGACTCGTCATTTACATCGGGTATAACTCTCAGTGCAATCCCTCCCCTCTCCCCCTTCCCCATGATAGGCCCCGGTGTGTGATGTTCCCCTTCCCGAGTCCAAGTGATCTCATTGTTCAGTTCCCACCTATGAGTGAGAACATGCGGTGTTTGGTTTTCTGTTCTTGTGATAGTTTGCTGAAAATGATGGTTTCCAGCTGCATCCATGTCCCTACAAAGGACACAAACTCATCCTTTTTTATGGCTGCATAGTATTCCATGGTGTATATTTGCCACATTTTCTTAATCCAGTCTGTCACTGATGGACATTTGGGTTGATTCCAAGTCTTTGGTATTGTGAATAGTGCCGCAATAAACATACGTGTGCATGTGTCTTTATAGCAGCATGATTTATAATCCTTTGGGTATATACCCAGTAATGAGATAGCTGGGTCATATGGTACTTCTAGTTCTAGATCCTTGAGGAATCGCCATACTGTTTTCCATAATGGTTGAACTAGTTTACAATCCCACCAACAGTGTAAAAGTGTTCCTATTTCTCCACATCCCCTCCAGCACCTGTTGTTTCCTGACTTTTGAATGATTGCCATTCTAACTGGTGTGAGATGATATCTCATTGTGGTTTTGATTTGCATTTCTCTGATGGCCAGTGATGATGAGCATTTTTTCATGTGTCTGTTGGCTGTATGAATGTCTTCTTTTGAGAAATGTCTGTTCATATCCTTTGCCCCCTTTTTGATGGGGTTGTTTGTTTTTTTCTTGTAAATTTGTTTGAGTGCTTTGTAGGTTCTGGATATTGGCCCTTTGTCAGATGAGTAGATTGCAAAAATTTTCTCCCATTCTGTAGGTTGCCTGTTCACTCTGATGGTAGTTTCTTTTGCTGTGCAGAAGCTCTTTAGTTTAATCCCGTTTTTCAATTTTGGCTTTTGTTGCTGTTGCTTTTGGTGTTTTAGACATGAAGTCCTTGCCCATGCCTATGTCCTGAATGGTACTACCTAGGTTTTCTTCTAGGGTTTTTATGGTTTTAGGTCTAACATTTAAGTCTCTAATCCATCTTGAATTAATTTTCGTATAAGGAGTAAGGAAAGGATCCAGTTTCAGCTTTCTACTTATTTTGTTGAGAATTTTTGCGTTTACATTCGAGATAGTTATTGCTGTGTTGTTTTCTTTCCTTCTAATGTATTTACCTGGTTTTTAGTGTTAGAGGAATGCATACTTCATGGAATGAACTAGCAAGTGTTCCTTGATTCTATTTTTTTCTGCAAAATATATAGAAAAACTGGTATTATTTTCTTCACAAATGTTTAATGTAGTTCATCAGTTAAATCATATAGGCCTGATGCTTTCTATTTAAGAAGGTTTTAAATTATTGATTCAATATCCAATATTCAGATTACTTGTTTCTCCTCAGTGAGTTTTGGTACTTTGTATCTTTCAAGAAATTGGTCATTTCATCTAAGACTTAAATTTGTGGATATAGAGTTGTCCATAATATTTATTTATTATCCTTTTAAAGCTCATAGAATTAGTGCTGATGTTTCTTTTTTCATTTTTGATATGGCTCATTTGTGTCTTCTCTCTTATTGCTTTGTTAACCTGGCTAGACATTTATCAATTTTATTGATCTTTTGTAAAAATCAGCTTCTTAAATAACTTTTCTTCCTTATGGATTTTATTTGTCAATTTCATTTGTTACAGGTCTAATTTTTATTACTTCTACTTTTCTACTTGATTTAAGTTTTACTACTCTTTTTCTACTTTTCTAATGTGGAAGCTCAGTTTATTTATTTTGAGTATTTCTTTTTTTCTGACACATTTTATGCTATAAATTTTCCTCCAACCACTGCTGTGGCTGCATTCCACAAATTTTGATAACCTGTATTTTTATTTGTATTTACTTAGTTCTAAATATTTTTAAATTTATTTTGAGAGTTCTTCTTTAACTCACATGTTATTTAGAAATATGTTCTTTAATCTCAGATATTTCAGATTTTCCAGGTGTTTTACAGTTATTAGTTTCTAGTTTAATTCCATCATTGTTTAAGCATATACTTTATATAATTTTTATTTTTAAAAATCTGTTAAAGTGTGTTTTATAGCACAAAATGTAAGTCAGTATTGTTTAATGTTTTCTGTGAATTTGAGAGGAACATGCCGTCTTTTGTTAGATGAAATATTCTATACATATGTATAATGTGGATCCAATTGATTGATTGTGCTGTTTTTCTTGCTTTTGGGCTGAAATGGAAACACTGAATTCTTGCTGGTTCTCAAACCTATGGGCTTCAGTTTTGCATAACTCTTTCTTTAGTGATTTTATGGTCATTGGATATGTTAATTTTTGATAGAGAGGTGTTGTGCTGAAGTCTCCAGATATTATAGCATATTTCTCTATTGCTTCTTGGAGTTCTGTCATTTTATTTGCTTCATGTATTTTAATATTCTCTTCACAGGTAAATGAATAAGATTTTTTATATCTTCTTGGAGAATTGAGCCATTTTAAAAATCATTTAATATCCCTATTTGTCATAAATAATATTTCTTCATAAGAAGTCTGCCTTGGGCCGGGCGCGGTGGCTCAAGCCTGTAATCCCAGCACTTTGGGAGGCCGAGACGGGCGGATCACGAGGTCAGGAGATCGAGACCATCCTGGCTAACATGGTGAAACCCCGTCTCTACTAAAAAAATACAAAAAAACTAGCCGGGCGAGGTGGCGGCGCCTGTAGTCCCAGCTACTCGGGAGGCTGAGGCAGGAGAATGGCGGGAACCCGGGAGGCGGAGCTTGCAGTGAGCTGAGATCTGGCCACTGCACTCCAGCCCCGGCGATAGAGCGAGACTCCGTCTCAACCAAAAAAAAAAAAAAAAAAAAAGTCTGCCTTGTCTGAAATTAATATATCTATTTTTATGAATTAGAACAGCTTTCCTTTGATCAGTGTTAACATAGTATATCTTTCTTTATCCCTTTACTTTAACTTATCTGTGCTTTATATTTAAAGTCATGGGGGGAGTCCAGTGCAAAACTGAAGCCCATAGGTTTGAGAACCAGCAAGAATTCAGTGTTTCCATTTCAGCCCAAAAGCAAGAAAAACATTAGTGTTCCAGTCTGAAGACTGTTTGGCAGAGAAATTCTCTCTTACTCGTCCTTTTTGATCTATTGGGGGCATCAACTGATTGAGTGAGGCTCACCGACATAAGGGAGTGTAATCTTCTTTACTCAGTCTACCAATAATTCAAAGGTTAATCTCATCCTGAAACATCCTCACAGACACAACCAAGAGGTGAAAGATCTCTACAATGAAAACTACAAAATACTGACTAACGAAATTGAAGAAAACACAAATAAATGGAAAGATGTCCAATGTCCAAGGATTGGAAGAATTAACATTGTTAAAATGCCCATACTTCCCAATCTACAGATATAATTCAATCCCTATCAAAATGCCAATGACATTATTCACAGAAATTTAAAAAAAAATCATAAAACTTGCATGAAACTACAAAAGACCCTGAAGAGTCAATGTAATCTTGAGCAAAAAGAAAAAAGCTGGAGGCATTGCACTACCTGACTTAAAAATACACAACAAGGCAACAGTAACTAAAAGAGCCTGGTATTGGCATAAAAAAGATGCACAGACCAATGGAAGAGAGTATCTATATGACCCAGTAATAAATCCGTGCATTTGCAGTCAACAAATCTATGACAAAGACTCCAAGAACACACATTGAGGAAAAGACAGTCTCTTTAACATATGGTGTTGGGTACACTGGATATCAACATGCAGAAGAATGAAACTAGAACCTCATCTCTCACTGCCTACAAAAATCAATTCAAAATGGATGAAAGATTTAAATATAAGACACACAACTGTAAAACTACTAGAAGAATACATGGCGGAAACATTTGACATTGATCTGGGGAAGAGTTGTTTGGGTTTTTTTTTTTTTTTCAATAGCTCAAAAGCACAGACAATAAAAGCAAAAGGAGACAAATGCATTATTTCAAACTAAAAAGCTTCTGCACAGCAAAGAAGACAATCAACAGAGTAAAACAGAATTGGATAAAATATTTGCAAATTACACATCTGAAGCGGGGTTAGTATTCAGAATATATTAGGAACTTAAATAACTCAATAGCAAAAAGATATAACTAAGTTTTTAAATGGGCAAAGAATCCAAATGTTTCTCCATTTCTCCAAAAAAGACACACAAAGGGAAAACAGGTATATGAAAAAATGATCAACATCACTAACCATCAGGGAAATCCATATTAAAGCCACAATGAAATATTGCCTCACACCTGTTAGAGTAGCTATTATCAAAAAGACAAAAGACAACAAGAGTTGGCGAGGATGTGGAGAAAAGGGAACTCTTCTACACTGTTGGTTGGAATGCAAATTAGTATAGCCCCTATAGAAAACACTATGGAAGTTATCCAAAAATTGAAAATAGGACTACCATATAATCCAACAATCCCACTACTAGGTATATATCCAAAGGAAATTAAATTGGTTGGTTCAAGAGATGTATGCACACTCATATTTATTGAAGCACTATTCACAGTAGCCAAGATGTGAAATTAACCTAAGTGTCCATCAGCAAACAGATAGATAAAGAATATGTAGTATATTTACACCATGGAGTACAATTCAGCCATAAAAGAATAAAACCTGTCACTTTCAGCAAAATAAATGAACCTGGGAGACACTATGTTAATTGATATAAGCCACACACAGAAAGACAAATATTGTATGATCTCACCCATATGTAGAATGCAAAAACACTGATCTCAAAGAAGTAGAGAGTAGATTAGTGGTTACCAGAGGCAGAAAAGGGTAGAGGGAAGAGGGGCATAAAGAGAGGTTGGTCAACAGGTACAAACTTAGTTAGATAGCAAGAATGAATTATCATGTTGCATTGCACAGTAGAGTGCCTATAGTTAATAATATATTTTACATTTCGAAATAAATAGAAGAGAGGATTTTAATTGTTACCACCACAAAGAAATAATAAATGTCTGATATGATGGATATGCTTGTTATTCTAATTTGATCATTACACATTGTATACATACAGTGAAACATCACACTGTACCCCATAAGTGTATACATTTTTTGGAGTGTCAGTTAAAAAGTAAAAACAAATAATGTTCAACCAAATATATGAAAACCTTATGGTCCTGCCAAGTTGACACATAATTTTTACTATCACAATATACATTTTAATTTTTCACTAAAAGCTGGAAATTGGGTAATAGGATCTGAGGTTCATAAGCCTTTAGTGTGAGGTTTAATGGGAATCTGTCTAGGAGTTGGACTGTGTTAATGTTTGCGGTAGCTGTAGGGGCCATAGGTTTTATCATCCTCTAATGTTCTTATTTTTGTCTCTTCTTTTGTCTTTGGATGTCTCTAATAATTTCTCCTTTTATTAAATCTGCATCTTCAAGATCTGTTCGTTATAATGCACTGTTATTATTCTAGAACCATTGTGATGTAGTGGTAAGGCATTTTGTGAGGGAAGGGAAAGTGCTCTGTAATGCCGTATATTAAATTTTAGTCTTTTAGTGGGTCTGCACTTTGAGCTGTGGCCTTCATATGTGTTTCTTAGGTTTTATCTTTCCCCTCATAATGAAGACAGGAAAACAAGAGCAGAATTTGACTGATTGCCTTTTCCCCAGGTAGATTAGGTTTGGTTCTGGTAGTTGTTTCCCTTGGAGAGCAGTTCTTAGTCATGCTCTAAACATATTTCAGAATGATTACTTTTCCTCTACCCCTGGTAGAAACATGAGGGGATGTGTCCTGAATCTTCATCATGAGAACCTATTCAGTTTCCTGGAGGAGAACTCATAAAAGTATAGAGTTTCCCTATGACTGTTGCCCCCAGGAGTTTCTCACATGCTAGTTCTTCCAGACTCAGCCTCCAGTAATTTGTCAAAATTACTTTGTGTCCAGTCAGTTTATGGCTATGTGTTTGCTCCAGGTAAGCTGATCTTTGTTGTGATTCTCTGTGTTCATCTTTCTCTACAGATTTCTGGGTATTGGTTTACTTTGTGACCTTATTGCTCTAAGAGGTCCAAGAAAAGTGGTTTATGTTCCCTTTCTCATGGGAGTGATGGATTCCAAGCACTTTATATGTTAGAAATACAACAGAACTTTATATCTTCTCTACCAGTGATGTTTTTGGATGGCAATTAAAGGGGAAATCCATAGTTTCTCTATTTTTTTCCCTTATCTCTTTCTACCTTACACCATGGAATTATTGATACAATTGTTTCAATAGCCCTGAGGGATTTTAAAATTGCATATTTTAAAATATAACCTAAATGCTTGTTAAAATGCAGAAATCGTAGTTAAAATACAAATATTAAAATGTGGTTTCTCATGTTTTAAGATTTAAGGACGTAGGAGTTAAATTAGGGGATCAAAATGGAACTGGGGGGCTGTCCTTAAATCTCAGGTTTTATTACTTAAGTAAATCTTATAGGTTACTTAGCAGATAAATACTAGTGATTGGTGACTCAAGAAATAATAAATATTTACAAAAATGGATTAATACATATTAATTTTCACTATCGATTTCTCTATGTAAGCTGTTTATTGGTAGCAAATTTAAAAAATTTTAAAAAGCAAATTAAAGAGAAGATATTGTTTTTTAATGCAATGGATTAATATGCAGATAATAAAATTCTAATTCTTCCCTGTAAAAGAATGGGAATATGCAACATGTTTTCTATAGGTAACATTTAATATCATATATATTATTTTCCTTAAGAGTAATATAAGTAGCCATATTTAATTCAGTTTATACAGTTTTACCTTTACTTTTCATACAGGTAATACCTTCATATAGTGCAATACTAATTAGTATTTAAACACAAAAAAATCTAATATTTGCTTACAAATTGAACTTTAACTTTTTGGGTGGTTAAAAGGTTGAGTTTCCATTAACCGAAATGAGTAGGACTTCAAGTAGAACAGATTAGTAGAAAACATTCATAAATTGCATTGGGTTATTTATGTTTCATATTCCTACAAGATCTCCAAGAAGATAGGTTGTGTTGGCAGTCAGAAATATATATCTAGAGTTCATCATAGAAAGTTGGGCTGGAGGTATGCATTTGAGAGTCATAAGTAATTAAAAGTTGTTTAAAACTATGGAACTAGATGAGATTACCAACTTAGAGCATATATGACAGAGAACCAAGCCTTGAGCCACAGGGTATACAATATTAATCATTCAGGGGAGTGAGGAGCACACTGTAAAGGAAAGAGATTGAGGAGGAGTGAAGTGGGTAGAAAGCATATTAGGAACTGTGGCTTCCCACAGTCCAAGTGAATAACTAATTTAGGAAGAAAAAATGATCATCAGGAGCAAATGCAGATCATAGGTTGAGTAAGATGAGGACGAGATGGTATCATTTGATTCAGCCACACAGAAGTCATTAGTCATCTTGACAAGAGACATTATAGTGGAGAGATGAAGGCAAAAGTTGTATTGGTGTAGGGTCAAGATAGAATGGAAGAAGTAGAAATGGAGACACCAAGTACAGGCAATTCTTGTTATGATAGCATTTTCTTCTACTTCACATGTTTTACTGTCAGTTCCCTTTCGGTGATCCAGTGGCTTGATTAAAGTAGTGAATGAGTTGACAGTGAGAATCTTCTTCACTTGTATTGTTCTCTCTACATAGAGAATATTCTTCCCTCAAAACTTGTTTTCCATAATTAGCCTTCCACTGAGGCTGGCTTCTTCTCCAGGTGGACTGTGTTCCTATGTTTCTTATAGCCTGCTGCCGTAGGAGATAGTCCAATATTTTCAAATCTCTTAGTGTTCCCTTTATTTGCTTGCAGAGATAGGGTACGAATTTCTCTACAACAATAATGTGATTCTGAGATGGGAGAGTTCCCTTGAGCCCCTCATGGGACTTACAACAGGGGTGGCTCCTTTACTGGGTGCTGCACTCAAACCTCTTGATGGAGAGGGAGCACGCAGGTGAACGGGTGCAGGAGCCACGGCAGGTGCCTTTGGGCACCAGCAGGAACAAACCCTGTACCAGCCCACACAGTGTCTTGGGGTTGCCTGTACCTCTGGATCACCAGAGGGCATGTGTTACAATCAGTGCTCTTTTAGCATTTGTCATCCAAGGATGACTAAGTGTTAAAACAGCTTGGTAGAGAGTTAGCGTGACAGCCTCTTGCACCCACAGCCAGGTTCTTTCCTGTGCCCAAGAGGAATGAGGTCACATGAACTTGAAGGATGACGAATGCAAAGATTTTATTGAGTGGGGAAGTGGCTCTCAGTGGTATGGGGAGCTGGAAATGAGATGGAAAGATAATCTTCCCCTGGGGTTCAGCTGAATTCCTCTCTGACCATTGTCTCCGATGTCCAGCAGCCTCTTTTCTCAACATTCAGATGCTTCTTTTCTTCTCTCCTTATCTACTGTGCCACTCTGCCCCTCTGCTAGTGGAGTTTTGTTTTTTTATGGGTACAGGATAGGGGGGCATGGAAGGCCAGGGTGGTTTGGGTAAAGGCAACATTTGGGCGGGAAAACTGGAATACATGTTCTCATTTAAGGCTGCAGGTCTAGGTTTGAGGGTGGAGCCCTTGCCAATGAGCCTGCCCTTTTCTACCCAGTTTTTCCCTGCCTCCTGTCCATATCAGTTCTACCCTCAATGACTTTTTAGTTTTATCTGCATAATGTCTAGGAATTTTTTGGCATGGGTGGCATAATATGTCATTCTCTACCTAGTGTCCAAGGATTATTTCAAATTTTCTGTTCTTTTTAATAATTTTGGGTTATTCAGGTTTATTTTGTCAGAGGAAAGTAAGGGGAGGAATGATCATCTATGTTCAATCACATTTCCGGCAACTCAGGCTCAATAAAATTAGATTCCAGCTACGTACCAGCTGATTGCTGTTGGACAAATTACTAAACTTATCTATGTGTCAGTTACTTTATCCCTAATGTGACTGATGAAACATAAAGTATTACTATGAAAAACTGTAGGGCTTGGCATAAGTTAAACTACAAGGTTTTGCCATTCTGAAAGCACGCAGTATCTTCATGATATGCAAACATCACTGCTCATCTGTTATATGCAACCATAAAGGTATCATTAAACACTGGAGAAGACTGAACATATAATGCAGAAAAAAATATGTAAGTTCTAAATTTCAGAAGTGTTGGGAGGAGTTAGAAAGAGATGTATATTGTTGCCAAGATTTAAGAAAATTAAGTCTGAAAAAATTCACAGAATTTTTCTAGAAATAAGACAAATGACAAAATCGTGTTAGGAAGACTAAAATCATAGCAGAGCACCAAGGGGCATACTGGTCTTGGATTTTGTGATTAATGAAAACATTATTATGTAGCCTCTAAAATTAATTCAGAGTACTTTCAATGCCCTTAAGGCATATAACAGGATAATGTAAGGTCCCAAGCTTTAAAGATAGCTATCATCACCCAATTCAATTTCTTCAAACTGACTGCAAATTAGTTGTTTTTCCTTTAAGAGCTATTCTAATTCAGAGAATTAATAAGCAAAGCTTAATATATAAAACTTCCTGCCTTGCAAACTATATTTCAGCCTTGTGGTAAATGTAGTATATCATCAAGATCTTTTTTGCTAAATCATGAGAATTTTAGAAAAATAAAAAGTTTGTATGTTTTATTTTTATTAAGATGTTGTGTATCTCATATTTAATTTAAAAACATTAAACAATCAAAAGAGATCTAATGTCGATTTTATTCATTCTATCATTGTTTAGCTTTAATTTGGGTAAATAATTTGCTTTATTTTCAATAAGATCATCAAATAATTTTAAAATCAAATACAAAAACATGTTTTCTATTGTTATTTATTTATAAATATTGGCAAACCATGGGGTATGAGATTCTTAGTTTTGTAAATACTCTCAAAGTTTCAACATACTTATATGTGAAAAGGTTATGAAAAAAATGAAAAAGAGAGAAAGACATGGAGATTAATTCTTTATTCCGCAAACCTGTATTAAATAGCTATTACATGCAAGTTCCTATATGATGCAAAATAACTTATTGTCTTGTGGAAAAGCCAGTAAATAAATAGACAATACAACAATTTAAAAATTGCTATCACAAAGAAAGTGCTTGGGGGAACAAAGAAGAATACTGACCCAGACAAAGGAAATAGGATTATTGTTTGTGCATAAAGTTGGTTTTCCAGTTATCTGTGCTGCATATGTTATTAAGACACACATTCTAGAGAGAAGGAGTTGCATTTGCAAAAGCTTGGAAACTTAAGAAAATCCAGCATGGTTGGAACAAGGGGTAAGAAGTGAAGGAATAATGAGAGTTGACACTGTATGGGTAGCAGCCTGATTTTTAAAAATTATTTTGTTTCAAGGAGTGTTATTGAATGTTTGACAGTTGAGTGTTGACTTGCCAATGTCTGTTTATTGAGAGAGCTACTCCCCAGAGATAGTGGGCTTCTTATTCTTAAGGAAAACAAGCCTAATAACTGCTGATAGGTCAAGATAAGAACCAAATGTGATCATATAATTTAGCAACATTATAACATTAGTGGCCTTGGCAAGATTTAAAATAGATGTTATAAGGAAAGTTAGATGGAAGTGACCAATGGACCTGGAAAAATCCATAGTCTATATTGAGGGCCTCCCTATTATAATTATGAAAAAAAACTGTAGAAATGTGCACATTGTGTATGGAGGTTAATAAAACATCTTTTAATTATAATAATCTAAATCCTTATTATTAAAAGCTCTTTTTCCAAGGATTTCACCTAAGGGTGTGTGCAGATGAGCTCTAATCAGTGTCTAGAAAGAGCTATCCTCAGAATTCAGGAGCAGGGTCAGAAAATGCCCTCCTATGATACTGAGGGTATTTAACATCTTCATAAAAATGTGTGTGTTTATCCATATTAAGAAGAAATGGTTTATGGAGGCTCTGCTGAAAATACAAATTCAGATCACAATTGCTATCCGTTGACTAATCTGTCTTACAAATCTCATAAAATGACTAATGTATGGTAAAGTGGCAAGTAATATATTATAACACTATTGAAAAATTGGTGCCATGATACCAAAATGGCAGCTTCAATATACAAAATGTTAGAGGTTAATGTATGTTAAATTCAGTCTTCAACGTAGGGTGTGTGCATCATATAGGGTCCACAAAATGCTCAACAGGTCTATCTGAAAGGTAAACAAATATTCCCACTTCTAAGCGTACATATGGGTTTGTGTATATACACATGAATATATGTGCATATTTATCTATCATATATCTATCTATCTATCTATCTATATCTATAGTATGTTTTGTTTTGTCTGAAAAAGAAATTATTTACCCTTACTACCATTTAATGCAAAGACTCAAATTGGCTTCTTAGTTGGCCCATGGTTAGTTGCCATTCTGTAGGGGGAGCTGTTTCCCAGATACACTTTAATGTAAAGGTGTTAGTGGTGGCATCCTTTTCTCGTCTTTCATCATGTTGCACATACATGGCAAAGGACAGCAGGCAAAGGACAAGTGGGACTGTTCAAATATTAGGAAATATAAAGCAGCAAACATTCAGGAAGCTACAACACATCTGATGCTATGAGAAAGTAGGGAAAATGTGGATGAGTAAGGAAAGGAAATGGAAACCTAACTGTAAATGTCATAATATTGATAGTAGGGCCCCCTTTTTCCTCCCTTTATTGTCTTCTTTACCTATATCTCCAGTGGGCTCTGTGTTCGTTGTTTTGGGAGAAGTCTGTGGCAGGGAAGAATATAGGACAAGACCTTATGCTCTTACAGCTTTTATTTCCAGAAACTAGATGCACCAATTAGGAAAAAGATTCCTGGTATAGACAATATGAATCAAGAGAAATAGAAGGGAGCATGAGACTTCTGTTTACAAACTCCAAGATTAAAAAGAGAACTGTGGAGAGATGGGAAGATAGATAAATAGGGAGAGGGAGGGAGGGAAAAATGAGAAAGCTAGAAGGAGGAGATAGAAAGGGAAGAGATGGAGAGAGAAAGAGGGAGGGAGGGAGGGAGGGAGAGAGGGAGAGAGGGAGAGAGGGAGAGGGGGGAGAGAGAGAGAGAGAGAGAGAGAGAGAGAGAGAGAGAGGTGTTGGCAGCTCCTGGCAGCTCACAGGGAATCTAGCAAGTCATCAGAGGAAAGTTTGTGGTGCATCTAAGAAAATAAAGGTATGGGTAATTTCTCCAAAGTTCTGTCAGTTCTACGTGGCACAGAATACAGTTGAGTCACAGAATTTGGAGTGTCTAAGCCAACTGAGCTGACATATATCTCACTGTAAGCCTATTGGAGCTAAGCCAAGATCCACATTGTCCTCCTTCCTCAAATTTTTGCCTGAACACTACATGACACTGTGAAAGGAAAGTAACTCTTGGGACTCCAAAATCACCAAGTTAAAGGGAAAAATCAAGCTGGGAACTGCTTAGGGCAAACCTGCCTTCTGTTTCATTCGAAGTCATCCCTCTGAGTCTCTCCTGAGATATATGCCTATCTGATTGCTTCCTCTGCCCTATCATTTATGTAAAAATGCAGATTCACTGAGCCAGAATAAATTGTGTATTCAGTGGAAGGCTGATCAAGGACTCAAAAGACTGCAATCTTTTGTCTCTTACCTACTTCTAACTTGGAAGACCCCACTTCCAGCTGTCCCGCCTTACTGAATTGAACCAATGTACACTTTACACATACTGATTGATGACTCATGTCTCCCTAAAATGTATAAAAGCAAACTGTACTGCCAACCACATGAGCACTGTAAGAGTTAAAGAAAGAGGAAAGAAACATGAAACACAGCTGGCAGTTAAAGACAGGTTTACTTTAGCTCAAACTTGAGATGCGCTCCTGGCCCATTTCGGTCAGGAGAGCTTTCTCTTACAAACTAAGAGTATATATTGATTTTAGGGTGAGGGGTCTTATCACAAGCTTGGAATGTTTATATGTGTGGAGAAGCTTATGGCAGGGCTGGAATCTCTCTGAGAGGATGAGATATTATCTTGGGGCAGACGTCTTTCCCTCTTTCCAGCCCAGAGAGGGATTATCTCAGGACTAGCATCTTCCAGGCTGGTCGGGGAGGTTTTATCTTGGGGCTAGCATGTCCCTGGTAGGGGAGGAGTTTGGAGTGTTTCTGGTTGGAAATGTTATTTGTGCTTTATGGTCATGCTGACCTTAGCCATTAGGCTGATGCCCTTTGGATTTAGGCAGATTTTTATTAAGGTAAGCTTTAGAATGAGGGGCTTGTCCAAGAGGCGATGCTCCTGCTCTATCAAGCACATGTCTCAGGACTTCCTGAAGCTGTATCACAGGTGCATCCTTAACCTGGGCAAAATAAACTTTCTAAATTGACTGAGACCTGTCTCAGATATTTTGCATTGACAAGACCTTGGTACTGTAACAAATCCCAGGAAGGTGGATGTGGAAAATCCCTAGAAGGGACTGAAATCAGAATAATAAAACAGAGACAGAAACTAACTTGAGTTATAGAAAAATAACTTGAGCTTGATACTGGATATTTAAAAATCATTGTATATCTACAACGACTTTGTATTTAATCTGAAAAGTAACAGAGGACTCTTATAGGAGCTTAATTGCAAAAGTGTAACATCACATTTCTTATTAGAATATTCTTATGGAGAAGATATTAAAGGAGAAATATAGCAAAACATGTTCCCTGGTGAGTAGATAGTATTTATTATAAATTAACAAAGTGGTACTGTACTGTAAAAATCAATATCTCAATTCAACTCAAGCTCATTTTAACAAAATAACTTCAAGTTTCAGAATCATCAACCCTGAAAATCAGATTCTTACCCATCGGGACACTGTTAAGAAATGGATCTTCCCATTAACTCAACCTGACCAGCTGGCATAATTCTCTTAATAACTAAAGAGTTTTGAGAGAGAATGAAACCTCCTCATCCATATAAGTTCTAGAAATTTAACACCTTTTAACAGTCCTACAGGGTGTGAGGGGATGGGAAATCAAACCCGATGACAAAGTTGTGAGAGCAAAATTAGTAGAGAAAGAGGAAGCAGGACTTTCAAAACTGTTACTAGTGTCAAGCCTCTGAGCCCAAGCTAAGCCATCATATCCCCTGTGACCTGCACATATACATCCAGATGGCCTGAAGCAAGTGAAGAATCACAAAAGAAGTGAAAAGGGCTGGTTCCTGCCTTAACTGATGACATTCCACCATTGTGATTTGTTTCTGCCCCACCTTAACTGAGCAACTAACCTTGTGAAATTCCTTCTCCTGGCTCAGAAGCTCCTCCACTGAGCACCTTGTGACCCCTGCCCCTGCCCTCAAGAGAACAACCCCTTTGACTGTAATTTTCCACGACCTACCCAAATCCTATAAAACAGCCCCACCCCTGTCTCCCTTTGGACTCAGCCCACCTGCACCCAGGTGATTAAAAAGCTCTATTGCTCACACAAAGCCTGTTTGGTGCTCTTTTCACAGGGACGCACATGAAAACTAGCATCTTAGGAACATAACTATGGCTTTATCTGATCTCCGATCCAAATTCTAAGAGTTAATAAATATGCAATAAAATTTCAAAAAGCTAAGAAAATAGGTACCCTAATAATATCCATCTAGATTACAGATAATGATACAGAATTAACAGTGGTGTCCTTTTCTTCTTCTCTCCTTCCTTCCTTAAATATTTATGTGCCAGGTACTTTTCTAGGGACCAAGGAAATAAAAGTCTCTGTTCTCATATAGGCTTATGTTCAGTTTCAAGAAACAGATAATAAATACATGCATACATTCATACGTGTTATATCAGGTTGTAAGAAGGGTTTTGAAGAAAAACCAGGAAAGGAGATAGAGTGATTCAAGGGTAGAGTTGCAATTTTAAATAAACTGATTGGTGGTAGTGATGTAAGAGAGTGATCAATGATGATCTGCAAAAAGAGTATGCAAAGTGAATGAGAGTATAAAAGCAATGAAGCAAGAGCATGCCTGTCATATGTGAAGAATCAGGCAGGTGATACATGTGGCTAGATTACACAGCATTAGATGAGATCACAGCAGCAACTGAGAGACCAGGCCAGGTAGGGCCTTTAGGTCTTTATGAGGTTTTTGACATCCACTTCAAATGGGGAAGAAAGCTATTGATGTATTGTGTGCAAATTTATAATATCTTACATTTTCAAAGAATCACTCTATGAAGTAGGAAAAGACAGGAATCAAGATTACGTCTAATGTCACGCCCCCACCTCTCATCCATCAACAACTGGAACAATGACATTGACAGACAGTGAAGACTAGGAAGTTGTGTGTTTGAGGTAAAGATCCGGAGTTTGGAGTTTAACATGCTATGCTTGAGATTTCCATTGAATACCAAATGAAAATGTCTAAAAGGTAGTTGGACAAATATTTTCAAGTTAGAGGAGAAGTCTCAGCTAGAGAAAAAAACTTCTTCAATGTTTGCATCTAGACAATATTCAATGCCATGAAAATGGACAAGATCACCTAGGTAATGAGTTCAGTTAAGGAAGAGAAGAGGTCTGAAAATTGAACCTAGTCACACTAATTAAGCAGTGGAGAGATGGAAAGAACCAGTAAAGGAAAAACGGACCAGTTATTTAAGAGGAAAACGAACTAGTTTGATGTTCTTTAAGACATATGAAGAAAGTGTGGAAATTATTAGTTATGCCAAATGCTGCTAGTTAGTCAAATAAATCTAGAATTTAGAGTTGGATTTAAAAGTTTATTTGTGGCCTACACAATAATTTTGGTGGGTGGGAACTAAAACCTGAGTGTGGTAATTTTAAAAAAGAATGGGAGGAGAGGGACTGTAAACACCTTCTCAATACTTGCTGAAAAAAGGAACTGAAATTCGTTGCAGTATCTGGAAAATTTGGGACTAAAATGGAAATATGTACAACATGTTGCATGGTGATGGCGCTGATTGAGATTAGAAAAAGTTGGTAACAGGGCATACAGGTGGGAGATTGCCAGAGCTACATTCTTGAGTAGTTGGGGTAGAAATAGATTTGGGGCACAAGTGGAGGGGTTGCCTGAGGTATAAGCATTGCTAACTTATTAACTATAACATCAGGAAGGGCAAAGTATAAGGTCTCAGATGCAGGTGAGTAGATTGATATGGAGGTCAGAGCTGGTGGACATTTTCTCTGATTGCTTCTATTTTCTCTGTGGAATGCTTGTGGGCAAAAAGGTGTGGGACATTTAAGGCAAGGAAAGGGATAAAATAGTATTCCCAGACTTGAAGTCAGCAGCTAAAGCGAAGTAAGTCAACTGGCTATGTGTTTTTCTTCAACCAGAGCAGTTAGAGAAATGGATTATCCAGATTTGAAGTTTGGGCAAAATAGAGACAAATGAATTTAGGAATTGGCAAGAGTATAATTTTAATGATGAACCATAGAACTTAAACTTGGTAAAGAGGAAACTGTCAAAGAAAATTTGCAGTTGAGAGAGTTATACAGCCAAAGACAACTTTATTCAAGACAATTGTACCAGGGAGAGTGATGGAAATCAACTCCACCACAACAAAAGATGGGAGTGTTTTTAAGTGCAGGGTGAGCTGGAGGATATTAGTGGGGAGGCTGGTCAAATGGGTATGTCTAGCACATTGAATGAGTCACTTCTGAATGGCAAATGTTTTTCTTTGTGATTAGGCTATTTGTGTTTGCTAATTGGCACTTAGCAAGTTAGGCCGCTACCCTTCCACAGAGACTGAAAGAGAAGAAAGCCACCTTCCTTGATGATTACATTTCAGAGGGATGACTCCCAGATCCTTGAGAAAGACATTACTGGTTTATAAAATGGGCAGGAAGTTGGGAGCTGTGTCTACACTTTAAAGATGCAAATAATTTGCAATTACAAGTTTTTAAAGTAAGTACTCTGAGGAAAGGAAGGTTAGTGGCCTATGGTTAGGAGGAAATTTGTCTAAAGTTTAGTCAAACTAAGGAGATAGTTAAGACTTGGTCTGAAGCCAGTAGAGGTGATGGTGAGAGACATGAATATAATAGAAGAAATGAGTCACAGGTTCCTATTTGGTCAAATAATTTTCAGTATTGGGATATTGGTGGGAATTAATAGGGAATACAGGTTTTAGAAAGTAATATTTTCTCTATTCTGCGGAAGTAAGCTTTTCTTCCCCTGGAAGGAAAAAATTTTGGCATATTAGAAACAAAACTGAGTTGCATAAAAAGCAATCTGACATTTGTTTTCAGAGTTACTATTGACACTTTTTATATTGAGTGATTCATTAGAAGCAAGAATTATGAATAAATTAACTTTGTAAATTGTGCCATAATGAATAAACCTCAACAAATAAGGGAATGTAATAACCATCTAATGTATATACACTATATATCGATAGATGCTAGGTATTTTCTCAAGGATTATTTTATTTAATCTTCACAACAGTTAAATTGAGCTGGAATTAGTCCATATTTTATGAATGAAGAAAGTAAATCTGACACAGATTTTTTTTAAAAAGTGACTAATAATCTAGCTCAGTCTACTTCAGTATTGATGAAGCCCTCTTTATTGTCATTGTCACTATGCCATATGTAACTGTAAGGCAGAACGAGTTTTACAAAAATAGCAGACTAAACTTATTTATTGAAAAGTTTGTTTTCTCTGGTGTAATCACTTCCATATTAATTTTTTTCAAATATAAATTTTCTTAATAAGAATTTTATGTCGAAAACAGCTATTGGATAGGTTCTTTTTACTTCAGGTAGGGACACTGCCAACATCCTGTAGGGGATTTTTTTTTAATACAGGCACAGTGAATAGTGATTTTCAACTGTGAACTAAAGAGTTATTCAGTAATAACCTAACTAGCAGGTTTGCTGAAATATTTTTTAATTTGAAGCCCCATAATTTAATAAAGTTGGTTTCTTTAATATGCAATTTAGATCCTCTTAAAGCATTTTTTCCATCCACTTCTAAAGATGATATATTGAGGTTACTTTCATTTTAATGATGCACTCTAAATCCACTTAATACATGCAGAGAAAAAATGCTTTTAGACTGACCTTAAGGTAGCAATTCCTTTGAAGTGAAAACTGTATTTCTCCATTTCAGTTTTACAGCAACGGCCAGTTTAGCGTTTCATTGGTATGAATATTCTCTTACAGGATTCTGGTAATATTAGATTTGAAAATATAAAAAATGTCAATGTGCTTTAACTACAAATCAATTTTAAGGCTCTGTCTTCAATATCAAATACCTCTCCAATTCAAATTACTTTGTTTTCTATAAGCACTGTGTAAATACAAGAGACAAATCATACCAAAATATCAGATTGGTTGACTCTAGGTATTGATTATTGGAGAATAAAATAATGTCAATGGCATAGCTGAGCTTCAAGGAATTACTAAAATAAAGTTAATTCATGCTTAGACATCCAAAATCACATTTATTAAATCATGCACAAGCCTTCTCTTTTAGTTTAAAGGGCGAAATGAGTTATTTTTTTTTATGCCATGAAGATTGCCAGAGTTTAAGGATGTGGTTGAGAGTTCTTAAAAAATAATATGAATTGCATGGATCTGTTCCATACATTTAAGAAGGATAATAAACATTAAATTTGCAGATCAACTGATCATATCCTTTGATATGTGTTCCTACTTCTGCATCAGAGAACATTGTCTTCATTGCTATAAGCTAGTGAGTAGAGCAGTCGTCTGGCTACCATCTTGTAGGGACTCACACGAACATGATTGTGGCATGTGCCATTATAATTCTCTTCATTTACTCCTTTTTAAAAAGGTGAGGAAAAAAATGCTCTGACAAATTGCCACTACTCTGTGGGGATTTTATATAAGAACTTGAAATGATGTTTGCCAAATCCAAGGCACTAGGTAAATAAGCAGAGCTACGTGGAAAACCTCCAAGAGAAGATTCGAAAAGGTTTTTATAACTTTATAGTTCTGTGCTGACTTAAGAAAACTGACATTGATATTTAACGTAATTTCCTGAAGTAATTATTTTTGCCTACATCTTTATTTTGAAGTAAAATATTATAAAAAGAAAATAAACATTACATAGAATAAATAAGAGTGAAATTGTGTTTACTCCAACATTTCCTGAATCATCATCTCTATATGATGCCAGTGTGTAGTTGGCCACAAGAGAAATTTGCATGAGATTTGGACCAATGAAGCAGGAGCAATCATTCGCTACAGATCATCACAGTTACAGGCAGGGAAAGACAAACGTGGAGATACTTGCGGGTCCCAATTTATCCTCACTCATTTCTGAATTCTGCTCTTCTTCCTAACCATTGACTCACCTAAACCATAATCTCTTGGGCCCACCACTGCATGCTTGGCTAAAAATTCACAGTAGATATAGCTGTGGATGAGGCAATCAGCCTTCCTCAGACTCAATAAACTCAATACAAGTATTTGTTAATTCTTGCTACTTCTCCTCTTTTCCTTACTTCCTTTCCTTTTCCCTCTTATTAGAAAGTAGGCACAGTGACAGCAGAGACTTAGTATATCTTGTTTCTCTAATATACCTTCTATATCTGCGACATATTACCTATTTCTGGTAAAAATATATATATGTAAAATATATATATTATATGTGTATATAATATACGTAGTTGACTGAATGGAATAAGTACTATTAGCAACAAAGTAATAATCAAGTTCTTAAGACCATATATTTTCCTAATGCACATTGTGATTAAGTATTGAATCTGAGTTCTCCACCAGCTTAATCAGTCTCCCTATAGTTAGCTATAACCCAGTGTTGTGTGGACATGATACAATTTGCCTTCATTTGCAGAACTGTTTATTGCCTCCTAAAAATAATCAACAATGTGATTCTGTAAACGATCATGAATCTGAAATAACATATAAAATAACAAATTTAAATTAAACTGTCACTATGGTTATGAATAATATTTGCTCTGTTTTCTTTGTAAAATATTTAGTTTTCTTAAAATCCTCGCTCTTTAGGCCATTTATTATGTTAGCCAGCTTTAAAAATACTTTAAATCAGGAAAGACATTTAATCTGGACATTGCATTTATTAATGGCATTGTTTAATATTGAAAAAGCTTAAAATATTGATTATTTACTTCTATCCTAACATGTCATTCTGTATGAGTCCAAATGGTTGATTTAAAAAAAAAAATAGGATTTTTTATTTGTCTGTGGAGTTAACTCTTTCTTCAGTAAAGCACATTGGAAGTAGTATTACCTTTTTATTTGAAGCCAGGGATATTGACATAAAAATTAGTAAAACTGCTAGTAAAAATAAGCACAATGAAAAGAATATTAAAATTCAGTACACAGTAGTTTGTCAATAATCATTGTTTGTTGATGGTTATTGTAGTGAACCAGAAACTCCTAATCAAGACATTTTTTAAAATGATAGAATAAGTTGGACACATGAAACTTCAGCATAGCAGCTGTAGGACATTTGTTCATTTGCTACAAGTCTCTCGAAGCTTGTTTTCTCAGACTTTTACAATATACACCAATAATTACATTCATGCTTGTTGAGAGATTATATTTAAAAAATTATAAAGTATAAATTATCAGCGTAAAAGATATTATAAGTACTGCAGATATCAATAATAATAATAATAATAATAGATCCCATTTACTCTGTAACTCTTTTTCAAGCATCAGCCCATTTTTATCATTTACTTTTAGTAACTCTGCCACACATGGATCAGCTGCAGATTATCTCCTTTTACTTCCTATATTTTACTCAATATTTTATGTTCAAATGAAAAATTTGTAATGAAGAATTACCTAGCTGTATTAGTCATCATTATGTTCCTTGGTTCTCCACATATGGTCAAAGGTATTACATATAGAATCAGTAAACTCTTTGCTTCTCACGAGTGACAAATCATGAGTGACAAATGCATTTATTTTGCATAACTCTCTAAACAGTTCGTGCCAAGGACTATCAGCATTCTCCATACTATTAGAAGTAGAGTCCTTAGTAATTTGAGGTCTAATCGTATTCAGCAGCCAACTCTAGAAACCCACAAACCAATGAAAGAACTCCATCTTTAATATTCTCTTCCTCTAGAACCACTCCTGGTACCAAAATATCTGTATTACTCAGGGTTCTCTAGAGGAACAGAACAAATGGAAAGTGTATATATGTGAGTTTATTAAGTGTTAACTCACACAATCACAAGGACCCACAATAGGCCATCTGTAGGCTAGGAAAGAAAAAGAGCCAGTTTGAATTCCAAAACTGAAGAACTTGGAGTTTGATTTTTGAGGGCAGTAAGCATCCAGCATGGGAGAAAGATGTAGGCTAGGAGGCTAGGTCAGTCTCTCTTTCTACATTTTTCTGCCTGCTTATATTCTAGCCACAATGGCAGCTGATTGGATTGTGCCCACCCAGATTAACTGACTCAAATGTTAACCTCCTTTGGCAATACCCTCACAGACAAACCCAGGATCAATACTTTGTATCCTTTAATCCAACAAAGTTGACACTCAGTATTAACCATCACAATAGGCTATTTATTACTGATTTAACTTTGGGGCTCATTATTTGTCTGTACAGGGATTCCATTTATTCCTGGCTCAGCCTCTTCACATTCTTTATATGTTGCGTTATGTTGTGTTACATTGATAAAACTGTCTCCAATCCACAGTGGCAATCCATTTGTAAACAGCACTGCACTTACATTGGGAAACACTTTCTGAAGAGATATCTGATTTTTAAAACAGCAGCGAGGCTGGGGGAGGGGTGTCTGCCATTGCTGAGGCTTAAGTAGGTAAACAGAGGCACCAGGAAGCTCAAACAGGGTGGAGCCCACCACAGCTCAAGGAGGCCTGCCTGCCTCTGTAGACTCCTCCTCTGGGAACAAGGCATAGCTAAACAAAAAGCAGCAGAAGGCCGGGCGCGGTGGCTCAAGCCTGTAATCCCAGCACTTTGGGAGGCCGAGACGGGCAGATCATGAGGTCAGGAGATCGAGACCATCCTGATCTACACGGTGAAACCCCATCTCTACTAAAAAATACAAAAAACTAGCCGGGCGAGATGGTGGGCGCCTGTAGTCCCAGCTTCTCGGGAGGCTGAGGCAGGAGAATGGCGTAAACCCGGGAGGCGGAGCTTACAGTGAACTGAGATCCGGCCACTGCACTCCAGCCTGGGCCACAGAGCGAGACTCCGTCTCAAAAAAAAAACAAAAAAAAAAAAACACAAAACAAAAAGCAGCAGAAACCTCTGCAGATGTAAATGACACTGTCTGAAAGCTTTGAAGAGAGCAGTAGATCTCCCAGCACAGAGGTTGAGATCTGAGAATGGACAGACTGCCTGCTCAAGTGGGTCCCTGACCCTTGAGTAATCTAACTGGGAGACATACCCCACTAGGTGCAGGCCAACACCTCACACCTCACAGGGCTGGACACACCTCTGAGACGAAGTTTCCAGAGCAAGAATCAGACAGCAACACTTGCTGTTCAGCAATATTCTATCTTCTGCAGCCTCCGCTGATGATACCCAGGCAAACAGGGTCTGGAGTGGACCTCAAGCAAACTCCAACAGACCTTCAGCTGAGGGTCCTGACTGTCAGAAGGAAAACTAACAAACAGAAAGGACACCCACACCAAAACCCCATCAGTACGTCACCATCATCAAAGACCAAAGGCAGATAAAACCACAAAGATGGGGAAAGCAGGGCAGAAAAGCTAGAAATTCAAAAAATCAGAGTGCATCTCCCCCTCCAAAGGAATGCAGCTCATCGCCAGCAATGGATCAAAGCTGGATGGAGAATGACTTTGACGAGTTGAGAGAAGAAGGCTTCGGTCGATCAAACTTCTCAGAGCTAAAGGAGGAACTACGTATCCAGTGCAAAGAAACTAAAAAACTTGAAAAAAGAATGGAAGAATGGATAACTAGAATAATCAATGCAGAGAAGGCCATAAATGAACTGACAGAGATGAAAACCATGACATGAGAATTACATGACAAATGCACAAGCTTCAGTAACCGACTCAATCAACTGGAAGAAAGAGTATCAATGACTGAAGACCAAATGAATGAAATGAAGCAAGAAGAGAAGTCTAGAGAAAAAGGAAGATAAAGAAATGAACAAAGCCTCCAAGAAATAAGGGATTATGTGAAAAGACCAAATCTACATCTGATTGGTGTGCCTGAAAGTGAGGGGAAAATGGAACCAAGTTGGAAAACACTCTGCAGGACATCATCCAGGAGAATGTCCCCAACCTAGTAAGTCAGGCCAACATTCAAATTCAGGAAATACAGAGAATGCCACAAAGATACTCCTCAAGAAGAGCAACTCCAAGACACATAATTGTCAGATTCACCAAAGTTAAAATGAAGGAAAAAATGTTAAGAGCAGCCAGAGAGAAAGGTCGGGTTACACACAAAGGGAAGCCTATCAGACTAACAGCAGATCTCTTGGCAGAAAATCTCCAAGCCAGAAGAGAGTGGGGGCCAATATTAAACATTTCTAAGAAAAAGAATTTTCCACCCAGAATTTCATATCCAGTCAAACTAAGTTTCATAAGTGAAGGAGAAATAAAATCTTTTACAGATAAGCAAATGCTTAGAGATTTTGTCACCACCAGGTGTGCCCTACAAGAGACCCTGAAGGAAGCACTAAATATGGAAAGGAACAACCGGTACCAGCCATTGCAAAAACATGCCAAAATGAAAAGACCATCGGTGCTAGGAAGAAACTGCATCAACTAACGAGCAAAATAACTAGTTAGTATCACAATGACAGGATCAAGTTCACACATAATAATATTAACCTTAAATGTAAATGGACTAAATGGTCCAATTAAAAGACACAGACGGCCAAATTGGATAAAGAGTCAAGAACCATCAGTTTGCTCTATTCAGGAAACCAATCTCACATGCAGATACACACATAGGATCAAAATAAAGAGATGGAGGAAGATCTAACAAGCAAATGGAAAACGAAACAAAACAAAAGCAGGGGTTGCAATCCTAGTCTCTGATAAAACAGA
>NW_012117010.1:1057725-1059142 GCF_000951035.1 Colobus angolensis palliatus | reverse complement strand
GGGAAGGGGAACATCACACACCAGGGCCTATTGTGGAGGGGGGAGGGATGGCATTGGGAGTTATACCTGATGTAAATGACGAGTTCATGGGTGCTGATGGGTGCAGCACACCAACATGGCACTTGTATACATATGTAAGAAACCTGCTCATTGTGCACATGTACCCTAGAACTTAAAGTATAATAATAAAAAAAAATCAATGAATTTTTAAAAATAGTAACGAAATGATAAAGTGACAAACATCAATATCTCAATAGTTTTATTATTTATTTTAATTTTGTAACAACAAACATTTATTAAGACACTACTGTGTATCTATTACTTGAGAAGCTGCTAGAATGAAATGGAAAAACAAAGGCAAATTGGAGCCAGACTAGGTCTAGGTTTGAATCAACTCTTCAACACTTGCTACATGTGCCTTTGGGTTTATGTCACCTAACCTCTTGAACTTCAGTGTTCTCACTTGCACAATTAGAACAACAATTACTTCACAGACTAGCTGTGTGGATTCAGTCAATCCATGCATAGGAACATGTCTAATTGGTGCTTATAGCAGGCTGAATAATGACGCGCAAAGACATAAGGTTCTAATTCCTGAACATTGTCGTGGAAAAAAATACTTACAGATGCCATTAAGTTAAGAATCTTGAAATGGGAAGATTATCCTGGGTGGGACATAAATGCAATCACAAGTGCCATTTTAAGGAAAAGGCAGAAGGATATTTGAATCAACAAAGGATACAGCAATGTGACCAACAGAAGCAGACAATGGAGTGATGCAGCTACTAGCTAAGGAATGCCAGCAATTACTAGAAGCTGGAAGAACCAAAAAATGACTTCTCTAGAGCCTCCACCAGGAATGAAGCCCTGTCAACTCCTTGATTTCCAGTGAAACTGATTTTGGACTTCAGGAGTCCAGAACTCTGAAAGAATATATTTCTGCTGTTTCAAACCTCCAAGCTTGTTGTAATTTGCTTAGGGAAAAAAAGACACAGGAAATAATATAGAGTTAATTGGCTTTTGTGTCTTGTTTTTAATCTAAATTGTGTTTTTAATATGGCAAAAATGCAAAGAATCCAAATAGGTGTAAAATGAAAGGTAATTCTCCTTTCCACACATTGTCCCTCAGTCCCCCTCCACAAAGGCAACCATTGTTACAAATTTTCTATGTGTTCCTCCAAGATATTCTATACATAGACAAACATGCATCAAAAAGAACTTTGTAAAAATTCATCCCATATAAATGATATTTCAAAATGTCTACTTTCAGACAAAGAAGGCCATTACATAATGGTAAAGGGATCAATTCAACAGGAAGAGCTAACTATCCTAAATATATATGCAGCCAATACAGGAGCACCCAGATTCATAAAGCAAGTCCTTAGAGACTTACAAAGGGACTTAGACTCCCATACAA
>NW_012117010.1:1051479-1051717 GCF_000951035.1 Colobus angolensis palliatus | reverse complement strand
AAACAAGAAATGGGGAAAGGATTCCCTATTTAATAAATGGTGCTGGGAAAATTGGCTAGCCATAAGTAGAAAGCTGAAACTGGATCCTTTCCTTATTCCTTATATGAAAATTAATTAAAGATGGATTAGAGACTTAAATGTAGACCTAGTACCATAAAAACCCTAGAAGAAAACTTAGGTAATACCATTCAGGATATAGGCATGGGCAAGGACTTCATGTCTAAAACACCAAAAGCAA
>NW_012117010.1:1018987-1050607 GCF_000951035.1 Colobus angolensis palliatus | reverse complement strand
AAAGCACATACGCTTTTCTATTTGAGACCAGTCTATAGTTCTGAATCTTCAGACTTGGAGTCAGGCACAATATAAGAAAAACTCAATCACAAGAGCAAGACTTCAAAGAAGCCACAATAAAGTTGGCAAATACGTTTTATTGTTCATTAAATTTTTTATAGAAAAGTAAGGAGGAAGAATAGAGTCTTAATGCAGTAAGTTCCAAGGCTTGAGGATGTACTAGTTAGACAATTAAGTGGCACACAACTGGTCTGTGCTATGATGTATCATGTCAAGATATCGAATAAATTTAGGTAATTAGTTTCTCCACCATTGAATGGAATCTAAAAAGAGGTGAAGTTGTAGGCTGATTAAGAGAGGAACAACATAGATAGGCTTTTGTATAACCATGTCTTTTAGATGCTTTCATGCTTTTAGAGAAGTTTTTCTGTGTCTCTGCAGTTAATACTACATTGGAACTTTAATCAGTTTTTATTATTGGAAACAAGATATCATCATATTCCTTGTAATATAACTCGATACAATTATTTTATCTTATTGTCATGATTGCCCAATAAATTTATTTGATTAAAATTATTCCTACCCACGTTTAATAGCAATCAACTATCAACTATCTTACTAATACAATGTAAGATATTGTATTATGAGATATAGAAGATCCCAAGATAAGTAAAACAAAGTCCCTGGCCTAAAAGAACTTCTAATCTGCTTTAGAGTCATGCATGTATATAGCAATTTGTGTTAAAATGGTTTAAAAAAATGGAAAATCAAATGGAGAAAAAGATTATTTCCTACTATGAATCAGGAATGAATGTCTTTATGGAATAATTCACATTTGATCTGCATCTTCAGGATAGCTATTCTTTATCAAGATTCAAAGTCTGGGCAGGAAAGCACAGTCAACATTGGAGGAACTATGAGAGAGCTTAATATATGGGGTCACAAATGCCTAAGAAAGTGTGGGAAGGAAAGGCTAATTAACCAGAGGAATAGAAAGACATACCTTCCTGGCAAACAGAGTTTCTGATACTACCCAATTACCTTATATGGTTTGATATCAAGTCTGGCTCTTTATTTCTGAAGATCCAACTATACTTCATTTTTAAACACTGGAGGCTCTCTCAGGGCTACAGAAGACTTTTAACACATAGGCCATGGGATACTAACAGTAATCTTCTAAAAAATTCACTAGATAAAGTGAAGGAATGAAAGGAAATTGTCTGTATATTTCAAATTACTCTCTTTTAACTGTCAAATTCCTATGTGAATTTGATAGAATTGAAGTAGATGAGAATAACAAAGTGCTCCAATTTGCCAGCATAGATTTTTCCATTGTGTTTTAGCATAAGTGCCTTATAGTTTTAAAATGTTTACTTTGTTATTTTCAGAAGACTGTGGAACTAAAAACAGTCAAGTCATGATATAATTATACTTTAAAAGTCTGTAGGGGGAAAAAAAAGTGCCCTTCACTTGAAGTCTGCTGAATGTAAAAGTTAATCACATATACAGGATGA
The DNA here is from genome assembly GCF_000951035.1 of Colobus angolensis palliatus. Classification (NCBI taxonomy): domain Eukaryota; kingdom Metazoa; phylum Chordata; class Mammalia; order Primates; family Cercopithecidae; genus Colobus; species Colobus angolensis. Next base: position 1,049,093 of record NW_012117010.1, on the reverse strand, counting down.
CTTGAGAAGCAACATCTAGACCAACATTTGACCAAACAACTGGACACCGTAGCCAAACTGACACATGACTAACCATCACACTTTGTAATAGTCTTCTCAGCTTCTCTTCCTTTAACTCGTCCGTATACATCAACAAACCATGTGCTCAATTCAATAAAGCTAGCTAAAGATATCATAATTGCCCTAAACTCTTTATCTTTTTCCTGACCTGTTTCAATAATATCTTCAGTTCACCCTGAAATATTGATGGTTATTCAACACTCTAATGCCAAGCTGTCCTTTGATGATCTGGATAAAGGACTTGTTTCTCTTCTTTTTAGACACTCCTTAAAATGGATCTTACAGCATTGATCTCATGCCCAGTAGCCCATCTAGACTAATCCAAATGCTCAGAGAATGAATCAGATTCTGACTTTAAAAGAAATGTGAAATATCCTGTAGTACTTCCTGCAATATTCCCTAGAAACTAAAAAAAATGGGGATGTAAGACATGACTTTACATTATCTGGCTATGACCTGGCAATTATCATTTCTGTGTACTATGAGAATATATAATTAGGCCACTGTCTAAGTCTCCAGTACTTTCCCTCTTGTGTAATTTAACCTTCTGCTATGGTTTGAATGCCTGTCCACTCCAAAATTCATGTAGTATTTAATTGCTGGTATATTGATTTTAAGAAGTGGGACTTCTGTGAAGTGATTAGACATAGGGGCTCTGCCTTCATGGGTGGAATTAATGCTATTATAAAAGGGCAAATTTGGCCCCCTTTTGTCCCTCTTAGCCCTTTGGCCTTCTGTCACGTGAGAATCCAGCCTTCTTCCCCTCTGGAGAACACAGCGTGCAGGGCACCATCTTAGAAGAAGAGAAAGGTCTTATCAAACCTGCCTATGTTTTGAGCTGAGACTTCCCAGTCTCCAAAAGTGTGAGAAATAAATTTCTGATTTTTATAGATCACTCAGTCTGTGGTATTCTGTTATAGCAGCCCCAAATGAACTGAGACGCCTTTCGTGTTTCTGGATCACACCAAGCCATTTCTTCTTCAGGGATTTTGCCTATTGCTGTTTCTTCTGCTTAGCATGCTCTTTCTTTGGGATTCCAAATGCCTTTTTCATTCTTATCATTCACATCCTAGATAAAGTCATCAAATATGCTTCTATCTAAATTATGCCTTTTTCTTCTACCCTGGCCATTCATATCCACTTCATCCTCTACATTTTCTTTATTGCACTTATTGCAATTGGAAATTATCTTATTCATATTTCTGCTTTCTCTACCTCTAGCTCCACTGTGATAAATGAGTTTTGAAATTTTCATCTTATTCACCACTGTGTCCTCGGGCATAGAAGAATGCTTATTAATTAGTAGATATTTAAAAATATTGTCTGAATGAATATATCTGGCAAGATTCTTTTCCACAAGTGTAGGAATATGGCATTGGCATATCTTGAATGAGGACGAGTAGAGTGAATCACAAATGCCGAACATTTCTCACTGGATGTGTAGGAATCTTTGAGATGTCATGGAAAACCATCACTCCTGTGCCTTATTTTTAATTTAAATAAATGCAGAACATTTTGCTAACAGGATTATTTTGCTAATAATTTAACAATACTCTTTGGCACAATTGTGTTAGAATCCATGTAACCAGGGCAAACCTACAGAACATATCGAGGTGGGAAAATTATAAATTGTCTTTAATTCCTCCTTTGGTATCATTTTCTTATTTCTATAACCACTTATCTTTGAACTCCAGGTCCTCCTATCTTTTAATTGTGACTCTTATTTTTATCACTAAAAATATCTCTCTAAAAAATCCCTACACATGCTCTTGTCACTCCCAGTAAGAGAGTAGGAAGTTGACCCTCTGGGAGGATTATATATAAATGCACGGTATTTATCTTTCGTTGTCATGCTTCTTTGACTAAACACTGGGTTTGTGAGATACAACAATGTTACATGTAGCTAAAGTTTATTCATTTTCATTGCTATGTACTATTCCATGACATGAATAAATCAGAATTAATGTATTCATATTAAAATTACCAGACATTACGATTGCTTTAATGATTGCTAGAATAAACCTTCTATGAACATTCCTGGACATTGATTTTCATGCACACATACATGCATTATTGTTGGGTATGTACCTACAAATGAAAATGACTAGATTTCATTAGGCATCTAGATGTCAGCAGGTATAGTGTCTACAATACATAGATAAATCACAACCCAATACCAACAACTAAATATTTAGATTGTTTTCAATTTTTTTTGTTGTTTTCAATTTTTTTTTTTTTTTGGTGGGGGGAATGGAAGGTTAAAGTAAACAGAAATTATGTAATTTACACAAATTTAGACAATCTTAAAAAGAGGGTTAATCAAATTATGGTAGTTTGTATATTATGATAAACAGCGTGTTTTTTCTGAAATAAAGAGCTCACCCTAGGATCAGAGAAAAATCAAGTGACAGTTGCCTATCTTTATGACCAGAGCTTTATTTGCTAACAGATCAATATCTCTTATTTTTGCTTGTGTAATAAGTCCTGGGTGAAGTCATGGAAGCAACTCTGGGCATGGAGTAAGGTGAGTCGCCTTCTCATTTTACCAATGTCATAGACCATTGATGTAGCCTTTTACTTATTTTTTCAACCTTTCTGGGGCTTGGTTTACTGATAAATAAAATGAAAATTTTAGAAAATCTTTAAGTTTATTTTAACTCTAAAGTAAACTCTAATATAATTTTGTAATATAATATTTGTATTCCATCACTAATCTTATCTATAGGCTGTATTGAGTTTTACAGGAATTAGCAAGTGGTAAATATTTCCAACTACATTGAAAATAACAAACTACCTAGCATGTTATTAGAGAAGCCCAAAATGGTTTCTGATAATTTTCCAGCATGAATAATTATTCTTCATTTAGAGAAGAGATTTTTATCTGAGCATTCATCCTCTAATACCATTACTGTCATTTTAATAAATTAGATTTAGAGCACTGCAATTGCTATTTTAAGATATTCAATTAGAGAAGCAACATTTTGAGAATACACCACAAATCTGTGATTAGAAAACACTTTATTATGCTCTCTAAAGTGACAAGTTTTTAAGTTATTTTTCTATGAAAAAGAAAATCTAAGAATTTCAAGATGTAGTGTGACTGAGTTGGAGAGGGAGCAGAGACAAATTTAAAATGCTGCACTAGGTTTGAGAACTGGTTCACCACAAGGTGTTTGCTATTGCTTATGTGCTTTTAGAGCACAATATCACTTTCATTATCTTTGCTTTGATAGGGATAGCATCAGCCTTCAAATACTGAACATACATTTTAGATGTTAGACAATGAAATAGGGTCTAGAAAAAGTGGATGTTTTGGAATAATAAAGAATATATTTTATGTCCTCAGATCTTCATAAGAGAATATTGAAAGCAGATTCTTGGATAACAAAATAAAATGCTTCTGAATGAGTCTGCTCCTTGAAGGTAGAAAAAAGGAGTCTCAGTTAGTTTTGTTTGTATTTTTTAATCTATGAAAATATAAATCTCATTTTATGCATAACTACCTTATTGAATTGCTATCAGCACATATAATTACATATTCATGAGTAAATATATACCTATTATATATATAAAATATATATGTTTCAACATTTCAATGCAAATTAATAAATGAACGGCCACCTTCCCATCACAGAACTATTGATATAAGTCTGTCAGGTTTTCCATATATGCCATTAGAATTAGAATGATGTTTTAGTATTAATTAGGACAGTCTTTTTTTATTATTATTTTTATACTCCTGGCTCTCTCCAGACTCCAAATTCTTGGTTTATCATATGCTTATGATATAAATGGCCCAAATATATTTTGAAAATAATGGGAGAGGGAAAACAGACAGAAGTAGAATCTCCTTGATGCATTGAGAGATTAGTGTCCTTAAGAGACAGTGAAAACCTGCATAGCTCAAGTTTGTGTCTTTACGAACAAGCCTGTCATATTTCCAGTAAGATGCTAGGTGAGCACAACACGTTGAGAACCTGGCAGTGCAGCACAGGTCATTTCATGATTGCATGGCTTCTTGTATCCCTTGCAAATACAAAATACACACACAAAAAAGCCTCATTTGGCTCCGATTTTACTACAAGGCAACAGTGATGCATAAATACAGAAGAATCAAATAAAGACAGAGTGGCTTTTTTAAAATAGATTTTAAAAAGTGACATGAAAGGAAAGCATTTCAAAGCAAATCGAAAGTTGCCTAAAAAATATTAGTAGAACAAAAATAAATCCAAAAAGGAAGAAGTGCAAGAGTAAAATGAAAATTGAAATGCCTTTTGAAGTTTGTTGTATGTTTCTAAACTGCTACAGAAAGATAGGGCTAGAACAGTGAAATACAAATTAAACAATGGAATGAAATAGAAAGAAAAACAGTCCATAGTTTCAGTGTGATTATAAGTTGAGATATTTTAAAAAATACATGTAGAAAAATTCACAAGTATTTTATGCATATGAATTAAATTTAGCATAAGAAAGGATCTCCTGGCATCTGTACAATGTCAAAGATTTTAAAATGACATTTATGATTAAGGATCAAATAAAGTGCCTGAATGATTTGCAGTGAAAAATAGTATACATAGAACTACATTACTCATGACACATGCTAATAGATTATTATGTTTTATTCTAAAAGCAAAACATTAGTCTCATATAAGGATTATAATGGTGATAATGTAGAGATAAACTTTTATTTAGATATTCTTCTATTTCTGAGAGCCCTCACATAGTCAAGCCCTAATATATGACCTGTAAAGTAGACTAACTGCTTTAATAAGGTCTCCCTTAAGCTTTAAAGACAGCTCATTCTCTCTGTTGATAAAATGTGAAACCTTAGATTCCTTCTCTATAAAACCTTCCCAGAAAGCTCCAGCTGGTGACTTTACTATTGCTCAAGTTAGAGAACTTACAGTCTTCAGTTAATCATGTGCTGATAGGAGTAAATCTATGATTTGTGGCATCTGAGGCACATATATTTGGGGAAGAGCTTTAGGAAAAAAATACAAAATTATAAATACAAAATGAGGTACAGGGCCTTGGAAGTCAAGTTAGATGTCCTTATTTTGATGCTTTATTAACTTTTAGGTAAATCAGCCCCTGTGATGTATCTAAAGGTAGCTAACTCCTTTATTTGCCTAAAATTATTATAGTAGGATGTGCACCAGAACATTCCATGTTTTCCCAGAATTGTAGCCAAACCTTTGAAGTTGAGGGCAATGAATGATAAATATTCTAAATTCTGAGTACATTTCTTGAATAGATTTACTAAGGGGTAGTCCAATTTACTCTTTGGCCACTTTCTATCACACTCTATAACTAGTCTTTGTAAGAGAAGGGTAAAGATCTTTTGGATAAAATTTTAAATGAAATTCATAAGGCTAAACAGTTCTGTGGCTTTTCCCACCAATGAAATCAAGCTAAAGGAGAGCTCGAGCGGTTAGGGTTATCTGCAAGAGAGGAGATACTTCATATACTGACTGGATGTTTGCTAACCTGTAGATATTCAAATGCCTGGCCTATACTATTAAAGAATTGAGCATGAAAAAAAATCTCAGGAGAAGCTCACATGTGCTCTCAATAATTTGGAGCCATAAAATGAATCCAAAAGCTGCTTAAAGTTGTCTACAATATTAGCAAGTTAGAAAGTTACATCAATTTTTTGAAAAAAAATTAATAAAATAAATAGACCACTAGCTAGACTAATAAAGATGAAAAGAGAGAAGAATCAAACACAAACAATAAAAAATGATAAATAGGATATTACCACAGACCCCACAGAAACACAAACTACCATTAGAAAGTACTATAAATACCTATATGCAAATGAATTAGAAAACCTAGAAGAAATGAATAAATTCCTGAACATATACACCCTACCAAGACTAAAACAGGAAGAAGTTGAGTCCTTGAATAGATCAATAACTAGTTCTGAAATTGAGGCAGTAATTAATAGTATACCAACCAACAAAAGCCCAGGACCAGAAGGATTCTACCAGAGGTACAAAGAGGAGTTGGTACCATTCCTTCTGGAACTATTCCAAACAAGTGAAAAGGGGAGACTTCTCTCTAACTCATTTTGTGAGGCCAGCAACATCCTGATACCAAAACCTGATGAAGGCAAAACAAAAAAAGAAAACTTCAGACCAGTATCCCTGATGAACATTAATAAGAAAATCCTTAAAAAAATACTGTCAAATCAAATCCAGCAGAACATCAAAAAGCTTATCCACCATGATCAAGTCAGCTTCATCCCTGGGATGCAAGTCTGGTTTAACTTAAGCAAATCAATAAACATGATTCATCACATAAAGGATCAATGACAAAAACCACATGATTAACTTAATAGTTGCAGAAAAGGAACTTTGATAAAATTCAACATTCATTTATGTTAACAACTCTCATTATACTAGGTATTTATGGAACTCATCTCAAAATAAGAAGAGCTATTTATGACAAACCCATAGCCAATATCATACTGAATGAACAAAAGCTGGAAGCATTCCCTTTGAAAACTGGCACAAGACAAGGATGGCCTCTCTCACCACTCCTATTCAACATAGTATTGGAAGTTCTGGCCATGGCAATTAGGCAAGAGAAAGAAATAAAGCGTATTCAAATAGGAAGAGAGGAAGTCAAACTGTCTCTGTTTGCAGATGACATTATTCTATATTTACAAAACCCCATTATCTCAGCCAAAAAGCTGCTTAAGCTGATAAGCAACTTCAGCAAAGCCTCAGGATACACAATCAATGTGCAAAAATCACAAGCATTCCTATACACCAACAATAGACAAGCAGAAAACCAAATCATTAATGAACTTCCATTCACAGTTGCTACAAAAAGAATAAAATATCTAGGAATACAGCTAACAGAATTTGTGAAAGACCTCTTCAAGGAGAACTACAAACTACTGCCCAAGGAAATAAGAGAGGACACAAACAAATGGAAAAACATTCCATCCTTGTGAATAGGAAGAATCAGTATCATAAAAATGGCCTTTCAGCCCAAAGTAATTTATAGATTCAATGCTATTCTTATCAAGCTACCACTGACTTTCTTCACAGAACTACAAATAACTATTTTAAATTTCATATGGAACCAAAAAAGAGCCCATATAGCCAAGACAATCCTAAGCAAAATAACCAAGCTGGAAGCATCACACTACCCGACTTCAAACTATACTTCAAGGCTACAGTAAGCAAAACATCATAGTACTGGTACAAAAACAGAGACATAGAGCAATGGAACAGAATAGAGATCTCAGAAATAACACTGCACATCTACAACCATCTGATCTTGGACAAATCTGAGAAAAACAAGCAGTAGGGAAATGTATTAGTCTGTTTTCATGCTGCTGATACTGACATACCTGAGACTCTGAAGTAAAAGAAGTTTAATAGGACTTACATTTCCACATGGCTAGTGAGTCCTCTGAATCATGGCAGGAGGTGAAAGGTACTTCTTACGTGGGAGCAGCAAAAGAAAAATGAGAAAGAAACAAAAGTGGAAACCCCTGATAAGCCCATCAGATTTTGTGAGACTTAATTCCCTATCACAAGAATAGCACAGGAAAGACTGACCCCCATGATTCAATTTACCTCCACCTGGGTCCTTCATACAACACATGGGAATTCTGGGAGATACAATTCAAGTTGAGATTTGGGTGGGGACACAACCAAACCATGTCAGAAAAGGATTCCCTATTCAATAAATCAAGCTGGGAAGACTGACTAGCCATATGCAGAAAACCAAAACTGGATCCCCTTATACAAGAATTAAATCAAGATGAATTAAAGACTTAAATGTAAAACTCAAAACTATAAAAACCCTAGAAGAAAATCTTGCCAGCACCATTCAGGAAATAAGCATAGGCAAAGATGAAATCACCAAAAGCAACTGCAACAAAAGCTAAAATTGACAAATGGGATCTAATTAAAGAGCTTCTGTACAGCAAAAGAATCTATCATCGGAGTGAACAGGCAACCTACAGAATGGGAGAAAACTTATGCAATTTACACATCTGACAAAGCTCTAATATCCACAATTCACAAGAAACTTAAACAAATTTACAAGAAAAAAACATCCCAGCAAAAAGTGGGCAAAGGACATGAACAGACACTTCTCCAAAGAAGACAAGTATGTGGCCAACAAACATATAAAAAAAGCTCAACATCACTGATCATTAGAGAAATGCAAATCAGAACCACAATGAGATACCATCTCATGCCAGTCAGAATGGCAATTAAAAACTCAAGAAAAAATAGATGTTGGTGAGGCTGTGGAGAAATAGGAATGCTTTCACACTATTGATGGGAATGTAAATTAGTTCATCCATGTGGAAAACAGTGTGGTGATTCCTCAAAGATCTAGAACAAGAAATACCATTTGACCCAGCAATTCCATTACTGGGTATATACCTAAAGGAATATAAATCATTCTATTATAAAGATACATGTACATGTATGCTTATTGCAGCACTATTCACAATAGCAAAGACATGATATCAACCCAAATGCCCGTCAATGATAGCCTGGATAAAGAAAATATGGTACTTGTACACCATGGAATACTATGCAGCCATAAAAAGGGATAAGATTATGTATTTTGCAGGGACATGAATAAAGCTGGAAGTCATCATCCTCAGCAAATTAACACAGGAAGAGAAAACCAAACACCACATGTTTTCACACATAAGTGGAAGCTGAACAATGAGAACACATGGACCCAGGAAGGGTAGCAATATACACCAGGGCTTGTTGGGAGGCCAAGGGGAAGGAGAGCATCAGGACAGATAACTAATGCATGCTGGGCTTAATACCTAGGTGACGGGTTGATAGTTGCAGCAAACCACCATGGCACACATTTACCCATGTATCAGGCATACATGTTCTGTACATGTATCTTGGAACCTAAAATAAAATAAAATTAAAAACAACAAAAAAAGAAGCTATATTATCACTGCTTTGCAGGCAAAGACACATGAGTTTTTGTGGTCTGAGTTGGGTAGACTTTTTAATAAAACTTTTCAATTACTCCAAAGTGACCCTAAAGGGTAATCAGATGTGATCAAAGGAAATCTGGCAGTGTGTTTTGTCATGGTAGGAGAAGGGAAAATTTTTCTTATTTATGCTTTATGGAGTTCAGGTTATTCAATGAAAGTTAAACTTATTTATTCAGTTGGTAAATTCCTTGGAAAGAATTAGGTTTATTTGCGTTTACATTTTCTGTGGCACTTGATATAATGCCTTCAATATTGCATTTGTTCCATGAATATTTGTTGGTTTGTTGATTACTTCCCTGTAATCTTTATTATTGTCAACTGAAGTCTAGGAGAGGAGCACCAGTTTTCAGAAAACTGACTTAGCACAGACAAACAGTTGATTTCTTTCATTACTTTGTTACAATGAGGGTTCTTTTATAATTATAAAAAATCAGCATTTACTCCATTCATTTAAAGTGTTTTGATAGGTATATAGCAGTGAGGGATTGTTACTCATAATCCAACTATTTTTGAGAAATGGAATCCATACAAACTCTCCACAAGAAGAGGAAAACTCAAATTTTCATTGAACTTTCCTTCATATAACTCCCAGAGATGGACCCTAGATTGCTCCTGATAAAAATTATGTTCCAGCTTTAAAATGTCAGTTATCAATTTCATATTGCTGTTTGACATGTGAGTTTTTTCATTTGAACACATTCCTGTAGATTCCAATCTAACATGATTTCCTTTAATGAGAGTCAGTATTGTTTTGAAACATGCAATACATGTTTTAAAGGAAAATTTTACAATTTTAATCAAACCATTAAACTAGACTCATAACATTACTGAGCATATCAAAAGAACGAGTTCAAATAGGATCTGCAAAAGATGACCAAATACATATTATTTAATAAGACCTGGGGATATCATTTGTCTCAGATCATTTTGACCAGGTCTCTACTACACACTTTAGTTACCAGTGTTGCAGTCACATATCTTTTAGAATGCTATATATTGTACTTTTATCAAAGCTTGCAAACAATATTTATAACAGAATATCACAGTGCTTGATAAATAATCATTACAAAAGTCTTATATAATTATTGAAGTTGCACTGAGAAAGTTCTGTGGATACTGACTAAGTCAGTAAGTCAGTGATGAAATTAACTGGAAAAAAGATGCTCACTTGAGGCTTTTAAACAGTAGAACTCTGCAACTGAATGAGTAGCTCATTTTTGATATCAAAAATTTTAAAAACTATAACATCTTAAAATTGAAGCTTGCAATAGTTAAAAATATGTGCAGATAATTTTTTTTCTACATTTGAGCCTTATAGATTCTTCCTTTTGAACTTTTTCAGCAGGCTGTGTGTACTCTGTTGCACTTTAGAATTAAGTCTTCCCGGTGCTTTGGGTACCAAGGTTCTTTGCAATGTGTTTGCTCCAAGTACAATCCTGGCCTACCTAGATACATCATTTGAGGACTGTGTCTTCTTTTGTATGTGAAGGAACTTCCCTTCTAGTGAATATTTAATATCATTATCTTATAGGGGATCTCCGGCAAATTTTTTCCAGAATCAGATTACCACTGAGAGCAGAGACTTACCCTCCAAGGCCATTCCTGCTCAATTGGTGAATCACACCAGCCAGCCACAAGAAATTTGCTCTTCTATTGAAAACCAGTGAAGCCCAGTCTGGCTGATCATAACAGATCTTTCCTCACACAAATAACCACTACCTTTTCATGGCACTACTTATGCCATCCCTCTCTCTCGATAAGAGGACCGGTCTCCTTCTCTAGGATATTTAAGTTCAGGGCTTCAGTGCACAGGTATTTTCATCATAGGTTCTCAGAGAAATAATCCCTACATCCCTTTCAGAGTTTGGAGTTTCTCTCTCTTTACATCCCTCCTGCCAATCCCATCTCATCACTGAAAAAAGTCTCTGAGTAACAACTCTGTTTTCTCCTGAGGCTTAGCCTTGCCACTGCCCAGAAGTCTTAAACATAGACTGCCACACTCTCTCAAAGCAGAGTTCCCTCAAGGAAAAGGGGCGTGCCATATCCTCAGAGTTACTCCTGCACCCCAACTTCCTGATGCCTGGATTGGTCTCTCTTTACTTCTAAAATTAAGTACAGTCGTCCATTTTAATTTTGTTGTATAAAATATTTTATATTAAAACATCAGAAAGAATACTAAATATAATCTATAGAGAATATTTAGAATATGGGTTATCAATGTCTAAGTAAAACTAAGAAGAAGTTTCTACAATTCATTAAATATTATCAATTTTCTTATTGTAAGATTATACACATAACTGTTCATATCTAACTTCATTTTTTTGTAGATTCATGGAATGAGGAATGAGTGATCACAGTTTTCCTGGAGATAAGGCTATATCAAGCATCAAAACTAAGATTGGGTTACAAAGATATTGATCTTTCATTATCCAGCTAATGCAACAAGTTTAACCTAATAACTTTATTGAAGTTGCACACTAGTGAGTGTTTATCATACCCCCTTGGTTTTGTGAGGGATAATTTTTTCAAATTGGTTTAATGGCATGCTCAAAAAGAAGACCCTCTTATTTTTGTATCTAGAAATTTTCTCCCTAGAGAGGATGACTTGGGGATGTTAATGCCAAAACTATATCCTAGTTCTTCATGAGTTTAGGAGCGTCTGAGGTATGGCAGCCCTGTTGATAAGCCATAAACAGTATATTGCACAAATAACCATGATCATACTATCATAGTTATCACCAAAAGAATGACATATAAGCTGCTTTTAACAGATGAACAAAACTTTGATGGGACAGTGATGATAAATTCTAAAAGCAGTAATTAATATAAATTCACTACAATACAAAATATGACAATAAAAATTCAGCTACAGTATTACTGGTGAGTGACTTCAATCCAGGCCTAGCTCCACTTCTCAAATGGTGTTGGGATCATGCTCTTTCCTTCTTTGTATAAGTGTGTTCATGGGGAGAAGCTAGGAAAGGATTGCCTTGTGATCCTTTGGGAGCTAGTTCAGTGAACAGCTGGGTTTCACTCTCTTTACATTTCTATTGGTTGTAGGTGAACCCAAAATATTTTTTACTACCTTCTCAATAATATGACTCAATATGTTACACGATTTACAAACTAATGTAATAAAAACAAATCTAAACGTTTCCAAATTATTCTTAATAGTCTTCAAAAAAATGAAAAATTGTGATTTAGTAAGTGATACAATTTGGATGTTTGTCCCTTCCAGATCTCATGTTGAAATGTAGTCCCCAATGTTAGAGGTGGGGCCTGGTGGTAGGTGTTAAGGTCATGGGAGCAGATCCCTCATGGACGTTTTGGTGCTGTCCTCACAATGGTAAGTGAGTTTTCTCAAGATCTTGTTGAATAAAAGCATGTTGCACTTCCTCCCTCTCTCTCTTGCCCCCTCTCTTGCTGTGTGATATGCTGGCTTTCCATCACCTTCCACCATGATTGTAAGCTTCCTGAGGCCTCAGCAGATGCAGATTCCAGCAGCATGCTTCCTATAAAGCCTGCCAAACCATGAGCCAATTAAACCTCTCTGCTTTATAAATTATTCAATCTTGGGTATTTCTTGGCAGAAATGCAAGAACTGAGTATTACAGTAAGCATAGCCTCCATGATGGGATAAGAAATTATTACAGAACATTTACATCAAAAGAGAAGATGGCTTCCAACTTCAAATTTCCTTATCAATATCATGTATATGTGTGGATATACATGTGTCAATTTTGTGGAGCTCAATATTCTGTCAAATGTGTCATTTAAATTATACAGATACTAAATTAAACTTTATGCTTGACAATTACACATGAAACTGTTTTAAGAAAGAAATAGCAAGGAATGCACTAGTAATTGTCTGAAACACTCTAAATATTAACACATCTAAGCCTTATCAAAATCTATGAGATAAGGAATATTCTTATCTCCATTTTAAATATAAAGAGACTGAGGCATGGAGGATAGGGAACAGAGTCACAATTTGAAACCATGCAATCTAGAGTCAGAGTCCATGTGCTTAACTACTAAAATTTTCAAGAAAAGCCATTTCAAAATTCTTTGGGGCATGAATAAAAGAACCAATAAAAATTGGTCAATGCTTTGAATAAATTTACATGTAGTGTGACACATCTTTAAGTATGTATCATTTACTAGATTTTAAAAGAATAGAGATGCCAATCACCCCAAACTGACTAGAATAATCTCTTGAAAAAAAGCTCTTTGAAAAGTGAAGAAAGAAGTGGATATAAAGTATAATTAAGATAAAGTTTTGCTGCCTCCACTTTAAGTATAGGATCTTACAGAGACCAAGAGACAAGGACCTGTTCAGTCTGCTTTTCATTTGCAGAAAAATTCTGTGAGTATAATCATATTTATCACTGCATATTTTTTCACACAATGTCTGTTCTTCATAGGAGAAACAGGCAGAATTCACTGCCCAATACATTCTAGAATGTTAAAAATATATTTGAAAATGTAATGCTTTAAAAAATTTAGGCTGCTCTGACAAAGACTACTAATAAATTAGATGATAGAAGTAATAGATGTTATTGTATCAGATTCTGCATATTTACATTAGGTAAAAACCGTTCTGTGGCTATTATCAAATTGATAAAAAATAACAGATGCTGGAAAAAATACAGAGAAAAGAGAACCCTTGTACATTGCTCATGGGACTGTAAAATAGCATGGTCCAGTCATTATGAAAAACAGTATGGAGCTTCTTAGACAATCTAAAAATATAACTACCATATGATATAGCAATCTCACTGCTGGGTTTATATTCACAGAAAAAAAATTAATATGTCAGAAAGATATCTTCATATGTATTTTTGTTGTAGCACTATCCACAATAGCCAAGACAGAAAATTACACTGTGTCCATCAACAGATGAATGGATAAAGAAAATTGGATTTATATATCTATAGATAGATAGATATATAGATAAATAGATACTGTTCAGCCTTAAAAATGAATAAAACCCTGTCCTTTGAGGCAACATAAATGGGCCTGGAATATGTTATGCTTTTCTTTCTGTGTATGGGTTGCATCTTTCTGTTGGTTTGCATGTCCCTTATTTGTTTTCTTTTGCTAAAAACTGAACATTTCAGATAATATTTTGTAGCAATACTGGGTACTAATTTCCCCTTCACTACCTCCTCTCTGGGACTTGTTTGTTTGTTGGTGACTAGGCTGAAATATTTTACTGAAGTGTATTTCCCTTGCAGTGTGCAGCCTCTGATGTTTTTCCTCATCTGCACAGTCACCCTGGCATGGCAGAGGTTCTGCGAGGACTCTTGGTCTCTTTCCCTGATTTTCCTATTAAACTGTCTGCTTCTGTAAGTATCACATTCATCTGTTAGCTTCCACTATTTGCAGGCTGATTTCTTGTTTTCAACAATGTTCTGGTGCATAAATTCCATTTCAGTTTGATCCAATTAAATGTGGGATCCTTTGTATAAGATCAGTCTTTGAGGTTTGTTCCAATCCAGGAGGGCTCTTACTTGCTTCTTTCTCTGATTTTCTCTCTGGCAAACTTGTGGCTGGACTATAGTTTAGGTTGTTGCACTCATGGAGTTACCAGCCTCCTCTTAATTACTTATCAGCCAAATTTCATTGTTATCAAGAGTGTCCTGGCCGGGCGCGGTGGCTCAAGCCTGTAATCCCAGCACTTTGGGAGGCCGAGACGGGTGGATCACGAGGTCAGGAGATCGAGACCATCCTGGTCTACACGGTGAAACCCCGTCTCTACTAAAAATACAAAAAACTAGCCGGGCGAGATGGCGGGCGCCTGTAGTCCCAGCTACTCGGGAGGCTGAGGCAGGAGAATGGCATGAACCCGGGAGGCGGAGCTTGTAGTGAGCCGAGATCGTGCCACTGCACTCCAGCCTGGGCGACAGAGCAAGACTCCGTCTCAAAAAAAAAAAAAAAAAAAAAGAGTGTCCTTAGGCTTGACCTTCCCCATACCTTGCTTGAAACAGTCAATTCTCTTGAAGAGAGCTTCAGAGCCTTCTGCTTTTACAGCTACACTGCTACACTGTACTCCAAAGAGCAAGACTCTGTCTAAAAATATATAAATAAAATAAATATATATATAAAATAAATAAAAATACATAGAAGTATACAGGAGAATGGCATAGTTTATTTGCAAATATTGTGCCATTTCCTATAAGGGAATTGAACATCCTCAGATATTGGCATTTGAAGGAGGTCCTGCAACCAGTCCTTCATGGATACCAAGGGACAACTCTGTGTGGTATGGCATGGATTGTGTGTGTATGTGTGTGTACGTGTGTTATTTTTTTAACCAGATAATGGCTGTTTCTCTGGTGAGAGTGTTCATAGAGATCATTACTCTGGTATTTTGGGATTGCTGTATATGTTAATGTTTCCACTGTTGGGGGTGTGAAGTATTAATGGACTCTTAATTTTGTTTTCAAGAATGCTTTGCAAAATTATTGAAGCCTTTAATCTATATGATGATAGGTAAAGTGGGCCATATATTCCTTTTCTATTGAAGAATTACTGTTTAATAGACTGTAAACTCCCTTTTATAATGATAAAATAATTTGATGAGTTTCATGAGATTAAATTCATGTGCTCAGTAATTTATAATTAAATAACTCATAAAAAAAGTACTGAATAATTTATTTTTGTTTTACAAAGCTTCAAAGATTGAATGAGTAATGCTTTATGTCAACCGTTTACTTGCCTCTAACAAAAATACATTCAATCACAAATAAAATTTCATCTGTCCAGTTTACATGGGAACTAGTCAGCACCAGCACGTCAGAAGTCATTCATAACCAAGCACGAGTTGAGCCATTTGAGAAGCAAAACAAAACAAAAATATGTCTATATATTTTGTTAGGTTAGATCTAAGGAAATAGAAAAACAAGACTCCCTTTTAACAGTAACATATCTAAGTTATCTAAGTCAGTATATTTCACAGAGGTCCAAAGATATACAAATTACTGAAAACTAAACACATTTTCTAAAATACGCAAATACATAATGTCTGAGATCTTTTAATGAAAGTCTCTTTGTGCAACATACTGTGGTGATATAGATTGACTCTGTCCCCACCGAAATCTCATTTTGAATTGTAATCCCCATAATCCCCATATGTCTATGGAGTGATCTGGTGAGAGGTTGATTAGATCACGGGGGCATTTTCCTCCATGCCGTTCTTGTGATAGTGAGTGAGTTCTCATGAGATCTGATGACTTTATAAGGAGCTCTTCCCTCCTTGCTCCGCACTCTTCTCTCTTCTGCCACCATGGGAAGAAGGTCCTTGCTTCCCCTTCACCTTCCATCAAGATCGTAAGTTTCCAGAGGCCTCCCCAGCCATTCAGAACTGTGAACTCTTTCCTTTATAAATTACCCAGTCTCAGGTAGTATCTTTATAGCAGTGTGAGAACAGAAAAATACATGTGGTAACATGTGGGTACTCCCCGTGGTTCATTTCTAAAGTTGTTGGTTTTCAAGCTGTGTTAATTTTTCAATCTTGATCTTATGGCCAGTGAGGGGACTGGCACAAACAAAACCATATAGACAAACATAAATACACCCACAATGAACATGCACACACTCACATACACACACATACACACATGCACACATACACATCGGATACAGAGAGAGGACCTAATACTTTTAGTTGCCTTCTCTGAGATTTTCTGTGTATGCGTGTGTGTGTGTATTTTGCATTTTCACCATAATATGTATAGCTGGGTTTTTCTTTCTTATTCAACATGGTTTGAATTATGTATGTTTTTTTCATTTTGAATATAAAACTTTTTCATTAATTCTGGAAAATTCTCCTTCATTATCTTTTCTTCATTGCTTCTCATTTATTTTTTTTTAAGTTGAACATTTTCATTCTGTTATCTATGTGCCTTTTTTTCTAATTCTCATATTGCCTTTCCACTCTGTGTTCCATTTTGAGTAATCTCAGATATATATTCCAATTCATTAGTACCTTTTCATCTAAGACTAATTTAGTCTTTAACATCTATTGAGTTTTTAATTTGAAGAACTTTGGTTTTTCACAATACTTTATTTTGTTCTGTAGATTGCATGTTTACTCTGTTTATAGTTTCTTTTGCTGTTTAGAAACTCTATTTTAATTGGGTGCCAATTGTCAATTTTTGTCTTTGTTTGATTTGCTTTTGAGGTATTAGTCATGAATTCCTCACCTAGGGTACTGTACAGAAGAGTATTTTCTAGGTTTTCTTCTAGGATTTTTATAGTTTGAGGTCTTACATTTAAGTCTTTATTCCATCTCTAGTTTTTTTTTAATATGGTCAGAGGTAGGGTCCAGTTTCATTCTTCTGCATACGGTTAGTCAATTTTCCTAGCATCATTTATTGAATGGGGTGTTTTTCTCTGTGTTTTTCTTTGTCAGCTTTGTCAAATATTAGTTGATCGTAGGTGTGCAGCTTTATTTTTGGGGTCTCTATTTTGTACTATTGGTCTATAAGTCTATTTTTGTACCAGTATCATTCTGTTTTGATTACTATAGCCTTGTAGTATAGTTTGAAGCTAGGTAATGTTAAAATGGCTTATATCAAGGATCTATAAAGAACTTAAACAAATCAATAGGAAAAAGAATGTCAAAAAGTGGACAAAGGACATGAACTGACCATTGTCAAAAGAAGACATATAGTTGGCCAACACACATATGAAAAAAATGCTCAATATCAATAATCATCAGAGAAATGCAAATTGAAACCACAAAGAGCTATCCTCTTATACCAGTCATAATGGCTACTATTAAAATGTCAGAAAATAATAGAAGTTGGTGAAGTTATGGAGAAAAGGGAAGCTTATATGCTGTTGGTAGAAATGTAAATTGTTTCAGCTCCTGTTGAAAGCAGTTTGAAGATTTCTCAAATAACTAAAAGTAGAACTACCATTTGATCCAGCAATCTCATTACTGGCTATATACCCAAAGGAAAATAAATCATTCTGCCAAAAAGACACTTGTACTTGCATTTTATCACAGCACAATTCATAAGAGCAAAGATATGGAGCTGGGCGCAGTGGCTCATGCCTGTAATACCAACACTTTGGGAGGCTGAGGCAGGTGAGTCACAAGGTCAGGAGTTCAAGACCAGGCTGGCCAAAATGGTGAAACTCCATCTCTACTAAAAGTACAAATATTAGCTAGGCATGGTGGCACACACCTGTAATCTTAGCTACTCAGGAGGCTGAGGCAGGGGAATTGCTTGAACCTGGGAGGTGGAGGTTGCAGTGAGCCAAGATCGCACCACTACACTCTAGCCTGTGAAACAGACTGAGACTCCATCTTCCATTCATATACACAAATATTTTTGAACTCCTACTTTTACATGTAAGACATATAATTACAGATAATAAACCAGATAGTCTCTGCTAATATTAATGCTAGATACACAAAAATGTAAGAAGTAGCTATATTTATTAAAATAATAAAACTATTAACATTTACTTCTTAGTTGTATACTAAGTTCTTTATATGCATTGTATCAATTAATCCATGAAACAATTCTAAGAGACACTATCCCACATATTACAGATGAGAAATCTGAGGACTGAAAGATTAATTTGCCATGACTACTCAAGAGTAGATTTTGGATAGAACCAAGACAGTCTGAATTGAACAGGGGAATTTGTGGTAAGTTTGGAAAAAATTAACATGATAAAAAAGTGAAGAATGTATAGCATTTAGTGCAAACTGGAGAAGGCTGTTCTAAGAATAAGCAAGTAAATAAGCCTGGAGGTGAGAAAAAGACATGATGTGTCTGGAAATTTTTAAGTAGTTCAGTCCAGTTTGTCAAGACACGCAAAGTTAGGCACATCAAAGGAAAGATGTTCAAGAACTAAAAATGCATCCAGAAAAAAGAATCTGGAGTTTTGATAATGGGGTTACTGTAAATGCAATGTAGAATCACACACATATTTTAAGCTTAAGAATGACATAATTAGAGTACGGGCAATAGGTTAGAGGGAAGCCAGATCAATTTGTATGCCATTGCAATAATCAAGGCAAGAGATAATATCGATTTACATGAGGGTAGTCAATGTGACATAAAAAGCTGACCAGATTTGATAATAAAAGAATAGAAGGCAAATTAAGCAAGATTTATAGTTTCCTGGATATTGGATTAAAAGGAAAGTAAATAGTTGGGGATGATACTCAGGTTTCCAGCTTGAACAGCCAAGAAAATGGTGGTGTCATCACAAAACAACAACAACAAAAATGGATATATTTGTGAGGCATATGATGATTTTACTCACATTATAAACATGCTGACTTAGGTGACTGGTCCATGCGGAGAGTTGTGTGTAGGAATCTGATGGTGAAGTCCGCATTTCACCACAGAAATTGGAACCGGGGATGTCAATTGAGAATTCAGCAAACCAGAGATAACAGAGTGAATGAAATTGTCAAAGAAGAGGCTTGGAATGAGATTAAAACTTTGCCCAGGGCAGAAACCTGAAAAGAAAAGCACTTCAAAGTACAAAAGGGGAAAAATAACTTGAAAGAGAGCTGATAGGGAATGAAGTAATCTGAAAAAAGGGCGCTGGAAACAGAAAATGGAAAACTAATTTCAAATTTATTACTACAGTTGTAACAAATGAAATAATGAAAATGAACAAACTTAGAAGAGTTATAACTTTAATTTTACTTTCTCTTTTTATTTATTATAAAAATTACTAAGGTATTGGATATTTTTCCAAACTTCAAAATAGAAACTGAATATGCTAACTAAATTGGTAGTAACTGAGGCAAGCTTAGGGAATATGATAAATCAGTTAGTGCAGTGCATCTTTTATGTGAAAAAATTCTCCAGTGAAAAGAGAACATAAAACAAGCAAGTGGAATCCCTGCGAGAAATAAACTGTATTATCAGTTAGAAATGAAGTAGATATAAAGGATCCTCTTCACATTTTTGTTGTTACGAGAATAGTCCAAATGAAAAAGCAAGTACGACAAAGACAGAACAGTAGAGTCATCACTTAGTATCTGTAGGATATTGGTTCCAGGACCACTCTCAGATACCAAAATCCACAGGTGCTCAGGTCTCTTACATAAAATGGCATAATGCATATAACCTATGGATGTCCTCCCATATATTTTAAATCATCTCCAGGTTGGCTATAATAATATAACTGTCTAAATACTGTCAAAATAGTAGTGTGTGTGTGTGTGTGTGTGTGTGTGTGTGTGTGTGTTTTGCATTTTCACCATAATATGTACAGCTGGGTTAGAAGTTAGAAAATGAAGTAGATGTAAAGGATCCTCTTCACATGTTTGTTGTTATGAGGATAATCCAAGTGAAAAAGCAGATATGACAAAAACAAAACCGTAGAGTCAAATACTGTCTAAATAGTTATTATACTGTATTGGTTGGGGAATAATGACAAGAAAAGAAATGCCCATACTTTAGCAAAGATGCAAATTTTAAAAATATTTTTGAAATATTTTCAATCCACCAGTGCAATACCCACAGATACTGAGGGGGTGACTGTACTGCATCAAAATCAAGAAAAAGCCTCAAAGCATTATAGATGGTTATTCTTGTTTTGGCCTAAAAAATCAACTTGTAGATTCCTAATGTTTATCACTATTTATGAGTAAATTCATAAATTTTTATTCAATATAGAGTTATTTCACTTTTAGAAAGATGATGTTAAAAGGCACAACATATAGCAACAGCTATTTAATGTTTTCCTGGAAAGGGAAACAAACCAGTGTTTCCTAGTTTCTCTTTACTTCCTCAATGATAACTTCTTTTCCCACATGGTTACATAGTTTACAACTTAGTTCCTTAGGCTATGAAAATAAATTAGCCACCACACTCGGCTAATTTTTTGTATTTTTAGTATAGGCAGGTTTTGCCATGTTGGCCAGGCTGGTCTCAAACTCCTGACCTTAGGTGATCTGCCCACCTAGGCCTCCCAAAGTGCTAGGATTACAGGTGTGAGCCACCACACCCAGCCTCAGAACTATTTTTTATATCTCTCCATTACTTCTTTCAGAGAAGTAATGAAGGAATGAAGGAATGAAGGGATCTTTTGGAGCCTTGAGCTGTGCAGCCTAGGGTTAAGGGAGGGGTGACGCCAGCATTTTCCTGGCTGCTCCAGCTGGTGTCTCGGTATGTCAAGTGCCCCTCAGTCCACTGTCTCTGAACTCAGCACCAGGATTCACCTGAGATCTGAAGTCTTTATGGTCTAGGTTGCCTTTCAAGATTACTTGGAGACACAGAGTGATTTAGCCCTCAGTGGCAAAGTTTGCAGCCACTCAAGTTCGACAGTTAGCATAGACAATTCCCCTCTGGCCAGGGCTGATTTAAACACTCCATCCTTGGGCCGGTAACAGCTGAGTTGGTCCTGGTTTCCTCTCTCTCCAACATGACAGCACTTCACATTTGCTGTGTTCTCCCTCCCTCAGTGCCCATTCTGTCTGCACCATGTTGCTGGCTGGGGTGGGAGAGGGGTGGCATCGGTGATTTAAAACTGGTTGTTTTTGTTTTGTTTTGTTTTGTTTTGTTTGAGACATAATCTCACTCTGTTACCCAGGCTGGAGTGCAGTGGTACAATCTCAGCTCACTTCAGCCTACACCTTCTGAGGTTGAGTGATTCTCCTGCTTCAGCCTCCTGAGTAGCTGGGACTGCAGGCACCCGCCACCGCACCCGCCACCACACCCGGCTAATTTTTTGTATTTTTAGTAGAGGCAGGTTTTGCCATGTTGGCCAGGCTGGTCTCAAACTCCTCACCTCAGGTGATCTGCCAGCCTAGGCCTCCCAAAGTGCTAGGATTACAGGTGTGAGCCACCACACCCAGCCTCAGAACTATTTTTTATATCTCTTCATTGCTTCTTTCAGAGATGAAAAGCTAAAACCAGGCATTCTGAGTGTTCACCTGGTTTTGGTTCTTATGAAGGTGATTTTTTATTTTTGTTTGTTTGTTTTCCTGAATAGATAGTTGTTAACTTGGTGTCCTTGTGGAACGGGAAGATCTGTGGAGGTTTCTATTTCTGCCATTTTGTTTTGACTTCTCCTCAAGGTAACTATTGATGGTAAAAACTTACTGTTGAAATTTTCTAATTCTTTTCCTTGTTGTTTTGGACATACTTTATTTATTTCCTCCTTTTTTGCTGTCTTCCTTTGCAGTTTAATGGTTTTGTGTAGTGGTATGATTTGGATCCTTTTTATTGACATTTTGTATATCAACTATAAATTTTTACTAATGGTTACCATGAGGGTTACATAATACATCTCATACTTATAACAGTCTGTTTTTAAGTTAGTAACAACTTTGACTACATGTAAGTGTATACTTTTACTCCTTCTCCACATGTTTTATGATTTGGTGTCAAAGTGTACATTTTTAATACTTTGTATCTCCTGACAATTTATTTTAGCTACAGTTTTTAATAGTTTTGTCTTTTATTTATCAAACTAGAGTTCAAATTTTATATACACCACTATTACAGTCCTATTTTGTATACAACTCTGTGCTATTTATAGCATTGAGATTTCTATTTTTAGATGTTTTGTGTTATTTACTAAGGCTCTTTCTTTTTAAGCTTAAGGAACTCCCTTTAGTATTTCCTTTAAAGTAAGACTAGTGATGATGAGCTCTCTAGACTTAGTCTAGAGACACAGAGATACTCAAACTTACTGATAGTTACATAAATGTAAACTGAAGTCACATTGAGAGATTCCGTTACACTGATGTCAATGAAGATCAAGGAGGAGAGAATGAGATCAATACATTATGATGTCTCTACTTTATGAAAGGCTATAGCTATTAATACAATAAATTAGATATTTGCCAGTTATTTGTGGCAGTATTATAAAGCGACAAAAGTAAAATTTATAAAAGGATATATGATTGCATTTTTTAGAAGTAACATAATGATGACACTCATATGTGTAAATGTAAATATGTGTGTGTCTGTGCATGTGCATCGATGTTGATGTTAAATATTAAGCGAGGCGAAAATCAGAGCAAGTTACTAATATGGGTTACTTATATTGGGAGAGAGGGTGAGGGCCAGAAGAGATTTTTTAGAGGGAGGAGTAAGGCAAGTTAAAAATACTGCTTCTAAAACAATTCTATCATGAAATAATCTACTTCCACTTATGAAAATATTTTACACACACAATCACACACACATAGGAGAAAAATGAAATAACCAGCTGGGCGCAGTGGCTCATGCCTGTAATCCCAGAACATTGAGAGGCCGAGGTGGGCATATCACGAGGTCAGGAGTTCCAGACCAGCCTGGCCAGTATGGTGAAACCTGTCTCTACTAAAAATAGAAAAATTAGCTGGGCGTGGTGGCTACTCAGGAGGCTGAGGCAGAAGAATCGCTTGAACCCAGGAGGCAGAGGTGGCAGTGATCTGAGATCATGCCACTGCACTCCAGCCTGGGTGACAGAGAGACTCTGTCTCAAAAAAGAAAAGAAAAGAAGAAATAACCCACGTTTGATGACTTGACTGATATATTTTCAAAATTTTTGAATAAAATTGAAGAATAATGTGTATAATATAGGTCTGTTTTGGTTAAAAAAAGATGCACCAATATCTCTTAAAGGTAGTTGTTATATGTATTAACTTTAAAAAGATGCAGGAAAATACATAACTGGCTAATTACATTGGTTATTTGGGGTGCTGGGAATTAATTGAATGGGTATGGTCTGGAAGAGAAAATAATTTTGCTTTTATAAGACTTTGTAGTAAATTGTATGATTTGCTACAACAAACACGTATTGTAATCATTTGCAAAATATAAATGAAGTTCAACAGCTGACCTTTGAATTATATTTTTTCACCTCAGTCTAATCTTAAGGTTTTTATTCATTGTCTATTGAGAATAAAAGCTAATTAAATTTTTTTCTTATGGATTTCTAGAAAATTACTGTATAAGCATCATTTTTCTCCTGAGATGTCATTCTTTATTCTATTCTCTTATTTAACACATTTTATTAAGGACTTGCTATGTGCCAGATGCTATGGTAGATACTGGTTACACAGTAATACGTGAAATGGATTCAGGTTTTTTTTCCTCAGAGACTATAATCTTGGGGAGGAGAACTGTTGGCAGTCAATGAACCTAAAAGAAAGCATATATAAGTGAAGCAAATCTCTATGAAAAAAATCAATAGGATGTTGCAACGGACAGTAACAAGTTGGGAAAAAGGCCACTTAAATAGACTGGAAAGGAAAGCTCCTTTGGTGTATAAATAACTGATGTTCTTAGATTATGAGTTCAGATAACTATCAGGCTGATGTCTATGCAAAACAATCACTCAGAAACAAAAAATTGCTGGCATCGGGGAAGTGCATACACCCAAGCAGGACATATGCCCCCTAATATGTTGCAATTCAGAAGGAAGAAAAGCAGTTATACAACCTCTAATCATGCCCATCCCTCTTAATCTTTGGTGATGGGACCCATTAGCCCAGTGGGGGGTCACTCTGCAGACCTCTTTTTAATTTTGGTCACTGCTGTTGTTCCTCCTCTACCCCTGATGTGGCTCTCTCAAGATCCAATTTGGGTTGAACAGTGGGTTTAAAGGGAGAGAAATTACAATGAGTGCATGAATTAGTTGAGGAGAAATTAAAAGTTGGCCATAAAGAACCATCAATCAGCCCTTGGACTTTGCCCATTTTCTTCATTCCCAAAAGGTCTGGCAAATGGAGACTTTTGCATGACTTACAGGCTATCAATGCTAATTTGCAACTCATGGGGCCCCTTCAACAGGGTCTCCATTCCCCCACCGTGATTTCTCAAGATTGGCCTTCAGTTGTTATTGACTTAAAAGACTGCTTTTATACTATTCCTCTTGCAGAACAGGACAGAGAAAAATTTGCATTTACAACACAAGCTACCAATAATGAAAGGCCAGCTTGCCAAGTTAACAGGAAAGTACTTCCTCAAGGAAAGCTGAACAATCCTATCATGTGTCAGTATCATGTAAATCAGGCTTTGCTCCCCAGTAGAAAATAATTTCATAATTGCAAGGTTATTCATTTTATGGATGATATTTTACTAGCAGCCTCAACAGAGCCAGTAATTTTAAGTTTATATGCCTCAGTCATAAACAATACACAGTTAAGAGGTCTAATCATAGCACCTGAAAAAGTACAATTGTTCTCTCCTTGGAAATATGTTGGATGCACACTAACTTCCCGGTCAGTAAGAACTCAAAAGGTTAAATTAAATAGTAGCAACTTACACACCTTAAATGATTATCAAACATTACTGGGCGATATTAATTGGCTTTGCCCCACCTTGGGCATAACTACTGATATGTTACAAAACCTGTTTTCTATCCTAAAGGGCAATACAGTCCTAAACTCTCCTAGGTATTTAACTTCTGCAGCAAAAAGGGAAATCAAGGAAACAGAGCAAGCTATTTCTCAGAGGCAACTAGATCACATAGACCCACAATATTCAGTCCAATTATTTGTTTTTCCACTAAACATTCCCCAACAGGATTAATAGGACAGATGGCCCCAGAGTTGTGCTTTCTAGAATGGGATTTTTGCTCACATACCAGGACTAAAACACAATCTCCCTATATCCAGCTAGTTAGTAAAGTCATCTATACAGGCCGCAGATGATGCAGTCTGTTGCTAGGTTATGACCCTGAGGTCATAAGAGTTCCTTTGTGTAAAAAGCGATTTGAAGCAGTATTGCCCCTATCTCTAGGTCTTCAGATAGCATTCTCTTATTATGCAGGCCATGTAGAGCACACCCTTCCTGCTGACAAACTTCTTCAGTTCTTATCTTGTACTCTTGTAGTTTTGCCTACAAAAGCAGTTCACTCTCCCATACCTGTTGCAGGAAGTCAGGGACCCTGAACAGAGGGACTGGCTGGAACCATAGCAGAAGAACATAAATTATGAAGATTTCATGGATATTTATCAGTTCCCAAAATTAATACTTTTATAATTTCTTACGCCTGTCTTTACTGCAATCTCTGAACATAAATTGTGAAGATTTCATGGACATTTATCACTTCCCTAATAATATTCTCATAATTTCTTATGTCTGTCTTTACTTTAATCTCTTAATCCCATTATCTTTGTAAGCTGAGAATGTACATCACCTCAGGACCACCATTGTACAAACTGATTGTAAAACGTGTGTTTGAACAATATGAAATCAGTGTACCTTGAAAAAGAACAGAATCACAGCAAATTCCAGGGAACAAGAGAAGATAACTGTAAGGTCTGACTGCCTGCAGGGTGGAGTAGAATACAGCCATATTTTTCTTCTTGTAGACAGCCTATAAATGGATATGCAAGTAAGAGAGATATCACTGAATTCCTTTCCTAGCAAGGAATACCCTGGGGAAGGAATACATTCCTGGGGGGAGGTCTATAAATGGCCGCTCTGGGAGTGTCTGTCTTATGCAGTTGAGATAAGCACTGAACTATGCCCTGGTCTCCTGCAGTACCCTCAGGCTTACTAGGATTGGGAAATTCCAGTCTGGTAAATTTTGGTCAGACCAGTTCTCTGCTCTTGAACCCTGTTTCTGTTAAGATATTTATCAAGACAATACATGCACGGCGGGACATAGACTCTCATAGGTAATGCTAATTTTGCCTTTGCCTGTGATCTCTATTGCCCTTTGAAACATGTGATCTTTGTGGCCTACTCCCTGTTCATACACCCCCTCCCCTTTTAAAATCCCTAATGAAAACTTGCTGGTTTTACAGCTCAGGGGACGTCAAGAACCTACCAATACGTGATGTTACCCCCGGAGGTCCAGCTGTAAAACTCCTCTCTTTGTACTATTTCTCAGACTGGCCAACACTTATGGAAAATAGAAAGAACCTGCATTGAAATATTGGGGGCTGGTTCCCCCAATACATATCTAACACTTAAACACTTTTTACTGATGGCTCTGGTAAAAATAGAAAAGTGGCTATTTGGTGGAGACCACATAATTCCCTCCTCTTTCAGGATTTACTAGCACTCAAAGAGCTGAGGTTAAAGGCTTAATATTGGCCCTGGAGACCTTTTCCACTCAGCCTATCAATATTGTTGGTGACTTGGCTTACTCTGTTTATGTATTGCAGAACCTTGAAACAGCCCTCATTAAGTCCACTCTTAAGCCCACACTGTGTGCACTTTTTCTTCAACTTTGAATTGCTGGATCAACATACACATCCAATTTTTTATCACACATACTCGAGCCCACAGCTCACTGCCTGGCCCGTTGGCTTATGGCAATGATCAAGCAGACCTGCAAGTTATGATGTCACTGCTTGACCAAGCCACCCAATCCCATCAATTTTTCCACCAAAATTGGATAAACTTAACTAAACAATGTAAACTTACCCAAAGACTAGCTAAACAAATTACCCCGCAATGCCCAGCTTGCCAGCTCACAGTCACATCGCCTCCTTCAGTAGGTGCTAACCATAGAGAACTAGAACCTAATCAGTTATGGCAAACAGATGTTACATGTGTCCCTGAATTTAGAAAACTAAGATACGTACATGTATCTGTTGATACGAATTCTCACCTAATTAGCACACATGCTCTTCCTGGAGAGTCCACCCAATATGTCATCATACATCTTCTCCTAACTTTTGCGTTTATAGGGCGGCCCACAAAAATTAAAACTGATAATGGTCCAACTTATGCCAGCTTACAATTTCAACAATTTTGTCACACGTGGAACATCCAACATTCTACAGGCATCCTGTATAACACCCAAGGACAGGTCATGGTAGAATGTGTCCATTCTGCCCTTAAAAATATGCTCAGTAAACAAAAAAGGGGAAATATGAGTAAGGACCCTGCAACACTACTAGCACAAGCCTTATTTACCCTTAATTTCTTAAATTTAAATGATAAATTTCAATCAGCTATAGAAAAGCACTTTGCTAAAACCTCTCAAGACATAAAACCTGCAGTTTTATGGAAAGATGTAAATAGTAATGTATGGTGTGGACCAAATGAATTGGCAACATGAGGAAGAGGATATGCTTGTGTTTACACCCCCTCAGGTCCTCTTTAGATTCCAGCACAATGCATCAAACCATACCATGGCATTACTAGGACCCAACCCAGTGCCAGAAATGAAGGAAATGACCCTATAGGACCCATAGCCCTGGATGATGTGGCTTCCTCAGATGACACAATCTCTACCTGGGGGATGCTGAAGAAGACAACACAGGAGGCTGAATGAATCCTTCTCTGGACACGGACACCTTTCACTCCAGATAATTTGTTCCTTACTAAACTCTATGTTGTACATTGCAATACATGTAGGATATTGATCCTTTTTATGCTCTCACCTTGCCTGCAACCTGTACTGGCTATACTCTATTGAGTTCATCTCTTAGATACACCTTTCTTCCACATTGTTACTTGGGTGGACACCCCCTTCCCAGCCTCTAATAATGTAACTACTTGGCTAGGAGGGATTGACTTACCCCCATTGGGGTCCCTCATTAATAGCACACATTGGACCAAGGTCCCAGGTAACACTACTTATCACCCCACTATCCTCCCACTGTGTGTAAGTTATAAAAGTTCTAACCCTTAGTGTGTACCAGCACAAACAAAATTATGGCTACATCATGGCAAAGCAAACGCCTTAACATCCTTAATTGCAGGTAGCTTCAAACCAGGCAGTGCAACCAATACCACATTCCCCAACATTCCTTCCTGTGCTAAAGAATGTAGCTGGGAAAGTAATGGATTCCACTTTGGCTGGGACAAGCCTGTAGCCTCCAGTTAGGCAATTATAATATCTTAGACTGGAGACCCCATTACCATTTGCAGTGCAACCATACTGACGTTCACATCCGTTGTGGCATCAATCACAGTTTCATAGCCACATCTCATTCCCCTATGATCTGGGCCAATGGGGGCATGAGATATTCCAGACGCCAAGTAGAGTCCATGCCACCCTGTAACACTTTACGGTGCCTGGGACATTTTAGCACCTCTCTTAACACCTGGCATGGGATATTTCAAAATTCCAGTAACAACTATAATATGACCATTATTCATAATCACACAGATCAGTGCCTGATTTGCACTACTCATCCATATGTTTTCCTTATGGGAACTAATATTTCCAATACACCCCAAAACTCCATGTTTGTGACCCAAGTACAGGGACAGGCTTGATTCACCTCATGTATCACTAATTACTATATATCTAATTTAAATACTACTAGTGTCATGATATTAAGGAGACAATCTGAGACATTCCTATAAGTCAATTTGACACATTATTGGCAAGGCTCCTCTGCTCTTGCCACCTTACAACATGCCCTCTACCAGGTCAGACATAAAAGATTCGTAGGCAAACTTACAGACTTTATAGTCTCAGCCATAGTCATCTTAGCAACTGCTAGTGTTGCTGTGGTGTCTATTACTGAATCAGTACAGATAGGTACCTTTGTAGATAACTTGGCCAGAAATATGTCTAATAAACTTCTCTTACAGAAGAGTATATATCAAAACATTTTTGCACATCTGCAAGCCCTTGAGGCTGCCTTAGAATAGGTAGGGGAGTGACAAGATGCACTGGCATTCTGACAGCAATTAAACTGTGACTGGGAGCATAAGCATATTTGTGTCACCTCTCTACCTTGGAATCAAGCAATACATTGTTGGGAAGAGGCAAAACAACAGCTCTGGGGAACTTTACATGATAATTTAACCACAGACATAAAGTAACTTAAAACTAAAATTCTAGAGTCCCTAAATGCCCCAAAAACAGCCATATAGAAGGATGTGTGAGAACATCTCTCCTGGATAGACCCCCCCACTCCTGGGGGTCACTCCTTGATTGGAAAAAATGTTACTGATTATACTCATGTTTGTCTTATGTTATTTACTAATTATATGATATAAAGCCAGAATAACAGCAGTAACCACTATGTCAGACAAACATGTTGCTGCACACATCTGCATTCTTAAATCAACAAAACCAGGCCGGGTGCAGTGGTTCAAGCCTGTAATTCCAGCACTTTGGGAGGCCGAGACGGGCGGATCACGAGGTCAGGAG
>NW_012117010.1:969409-1018937 GCF_000951035.1 Colobus angolensis palliatus | reverse complement strand
GAGGCCGAGACGGGCGGATCACGAGGTCAGGAGATCAAGACCATCCTGGCTAACACGGTGAAACCCCATCTCTACTAACAAAATACAAAAGAAAAAAAGCTAGCTGGGTGAGGTGGCAGGTGCCTGTAGTCCCAGCTACTCGGGAGGCTGAGGCAGGAGAATAGTGTGAACCTGGGAGGTGGAGCTTGCAGTGAGCTGAGATCTGGCCAATGCACTGCAGCCTGGGCAACAGAGCGAGACCCCGTCTCAAAAAAAAAAACCTGATGCAAAAAACAGAAAATGGGGAGATTTAGGAGATCAGTCAGGGTGGTGGGAAAAGTTATATATATAAAAAAAGTTATAGGAAAAGATGCAAAACTTTTTGGAAGACCGGGAGGTTTTACAAAATCTTCAGGAGAGAATTATGGCTGAAGGCAGCCAAATTAAAAGAACTTATCTAGATAAATTTGTTTACTCTTGTCTCCAGAAACCAGCCTTTGCTCATTTGCATGCAGGACTGCTGTCTACTCGGGGGGTTGACAATGTTTGTTACCCACAAAAGGTGTTTACTCTAAGCCTTTGTCATTAAATCTGTACTAAATAAATGTGAGCAGGGCCAGCTTATGGGGGTGGCACTCTCATTGGCGGTGCTAAGTTGTGCATACCCTAGCTGTGCTGTCAGGCAGAATACGTGTGTCAGCATACTTCTTTCATCCTTTGCTCAGCCAGAGTCTGAAGGACAGACTCAGCAACCATCCCAAAAAATATGACCTCACCAAATGAACTAAATAAGGCAGTAGGGACCAAACCTGGAGAGACAGACAGGTGTAACCTTTCAGACAGAGAACTCAAAATAGGTGTGTTGAGGAAACTCAAGGAAATTCAAGATAACAGAGAGAAGGAATTCATAATTCCGTCAGATAAATTTAACAAAGAAAGTGAAATAATAAAAAAAAATTCAAGAAGAAATTCTGGAGCGAAAAAAGGAACTGGCATACTGAAGAATGCATTAGAGTTCTTTTATAGCAGAATTTATCAAGAAAAACAATTATTGAGTTTGAAGGCAGGCTGTTTGAAAATGTAGTCAGAAAAGACAAAAGACAAAAGAAAAAAGAATTAAAAATTATGAAGCAAGCCTACAGGATCTAGAAAACAGCCTGAAAAGGGCAAATCTAAAAGTTACTGCTCTTAAAGAGGAGGTAAGAAAATATATACAATTAGAAAGTTTATTCTAAGAGATAATAACAGACAACTTCATAAAATCAGAGAAAGATATAAATATCCAAGTACAAGTACAAGTAGGTTATAGAATATCAAGCAGATTTAACTCAAAGAAGACTACCTCAAGGGATTTAATAATTTAACTTCCAAAGATCAAGGATAAAGAAAGGAGCAAGAGAAAAGAAACAAATAACATACAATGGAGCTCCAATATTTCTTGCAGCAGACTTTTCAATGGAAACTTTACAGGCCAGAGGAGAGTGGCATGACATATTTAAAATGCTGAAGGAAAAATTTTTTTATCCTAGAATTGTATATAAGCAAAAGTATCCTTTACACATGAAGGAGAACTAAATACTTTCCCAGGCAAAGGAAAGCTGAGGGATTTCATCAACACCAGTCTTATCCTACAAGAAATGCTAAAGGGAGTACTTCAATCAGAAAGAAAAGAATTATTAGTGAGCAATAAGTAATCAACTGGAGGTAGCAAACTCACAGGTTATGGAAAGTACACAGAAAAACATCGAATATTATAACACTGTAACTGTGGTGTGTAAAGTGCTCTTAAGTAGAAACACTAAAGATAAACCAATAAAAAATAATAAGTAAAACAATATTTCAAGATATAATCAGTACAATAAGATATTGTCCAAGAAAGAGTTAAAAAACAAGAGATGTAGTTAAGGCATAGAATTTTTATTAGTTTTCTTTTTGCTTGTTTGTTAGTTTGTTTATACAATGTTAAGTTGTTATCAGATCAAAATAATAGGTTAGAAAACAGTATTAGCAAGCTTCATCACAATCTCAAAACAAAAAACATACAACAAACACACAAAATATAAAATCAATAAACTAAATAATATCACTAGAGAAAAATCACTTTCACTAGAGGAAGACATGAAGAACATAAAAAAAGACCACAAAACAAATAACAAAATTTCAGGAGTAAGTCCTTACTTATCAATAATAACAATAAAGGAAATGAAATAAACTTTCCCAATAAGACATAGACTTGCTGAATGGATGAAATAACAACATCTGTTTAACTGTTGCCTACAAGAAACACACTTCTCCTATAAAGACACACATAGACTGAAAATAAAGGGATGTAAAAAAATATTCCATGAAAATGGAAACCAAAAAAGAGCAGGAGTTATTATACTTACATCAGACAAAATATATTTCAAGACTAAAACTATGAGACAAAGAAGGTCACTAAATAATGATAAGGGCATCAATTCAGCAAGAAGACATAACAATTTTTATGCACCCAACACATGAGTACCCAGGTATATGAAGCAAATTTTATTAGAGCTAAAGACAGAGATAGGTCCCACTACAAAAATAGATGGAAACTTCAAACACCCCATTTTCAGCATTGCACAGATATTCCACACAGAAAATTAACAAAGAGACAGCAAATTTAATCTGTGCTATAGACCAAATGAATCTAATAGATATTTACAGAACATTTCATCAAACAGCTGAGTAATACACATTCTTTTCCTCAGCACGTGGATCACTCTCAAGAGTAGATCACAAGTTAAGTCACAAAACAAGTCTTAAAACATAAAAAAAAAAATTGAAATAATATAGAGCATCTTCTCTGACCACATGGAATAAAACTAGAAATTGATAACAGGAGGAATTTTGGGAACTACACACATATACGCAAATTAAACACTATGCTCCTGAATGACCAGTAGGTCAATGAAGATATTAAGAAGGAAATTGAAAAATTTCTTGGAACAAATAGTAATAGAAACAAAACATACAAAAACCTATGGGATACAGCAAAAGCAGTACCAAGAGAGAAGTTAACAGTTATAACTGTCTACATCAAAAACAAGGAAAAACTTCAAATGAGCAATTTCACAATCTATCTTAAAGAACTAGAAAAGCAAGAACAAACCAACACCAAAATTAACAGAAGAAAAGAAATAACAAAGGCCAGAGCAAAAATAAATGAAATTGAAATGACAAAAACAACATGAAATATCAATGAAAAAAATGCATTTTTTGAAAAGCTAAACGAAATCGACAAACCTTTAGCCAGACTAAGAAAAAAAGAGAGAAAATCCAAATAAATAAAATAAAATAAATAAAAAAGGAGACATTACCTCTGATACTGCAGAAATTCAAAGAATAATTAGTGGCTACTATGATGTCAATACATTGGAAAATCTAGATGAAATGGACAAATTGCTAGATAAATACAACTTACCAATTATGAACTTAGAAAAAATCCAAAACCTGAACAGATCAATAAGTAATGAGATTGAAGCTGTAATAAAAAGTCCCCCAGTAAATAAAAGCTCAGGGCCCAATAGCTTCACTGCTGAATTCAACCAAATTTTAAAAACAACTAATTCCAATCCTACTCAAACCATTCTGAAAAATTAAGGTAGAGGAAAAACTTCCTAACTCATGCTACAAGGCTTGTATTTCCCTTATACCAAAACCAGACAAAGACACATAAAAAAAAAAAAAAAAAAAAAAAAAAAAAAAACAGAAAGAAAGAAAGAAGAAAAGAAAAGAAAACTACAGGCGAATATCTCTGATGAATATTGATGCAAAAATCCTTTCCAAAATTCTAGTATACTGAATTCAACAAAACTTTAGAAAGATCATTGATCATGACAAGGTAGGATTGATCCCTAGGATGGAAGAATGGTTCAACATAGGCAACTCAATCAATGTAATACATCATATCAACATAATGAAGAATAAAAACTATCTGATCATTTCAATTGATGCTGAAAAAGCATTTGACAAAATTTAACATCCTTTCATGATAAAAATCCTCACAAAACTGGGGATAGAAGGAACATATCTCAACATAATAAAAGCCATATATGGCAGACCTATGATTAGTATAATCCTGAATGAGGAAAAACAGAAAACATTTCCTTTAAGATTTGGAACATGACAAGGATGTCCACTGTCACTGCTGTTATACAACATAGTACTGGAAAGTCCTAGCTAGAGCCTCAGACAGGAGAAATATATAAAGCGTATCAGAAAGAAAGAAGTCAAGCCGGGTGCAGTGGCTCACACCAGTAATCCCAGCACTTTGGGAGGCCGAGGCGGGCTGATCATGAGGTCAGGAGATTGAGACTATCCTGCTAACACAGTGAAACCCCATCTCTACTAAAAATACAAAATAAATTAGCCAGGCATGGTGGCTGGCACCTATAGTCCCAGCTACTCTGGAGGCTGAGGCAGGAGAATGGCGTGAACCCAGGAGGCAGAGCTTGCAATGCGCTGAGATCACCCCACTGCACTGCAGCCTAGGTGACGGAGAAAGACTGCGTCTCATAAATAAATAAATAAATAAATAAAAGTCAAATTATCTTTGTTTACAGATAATAGCAGCTGGAAACCATCATTCTTAGCAAACTCTCACAAGAACAGAAAACCAAACACCGCATGTTCTCACTCATAGGTGGGAACTGAACAATGACAATAAAAACTAATACCAATCCTTCTCAAACGCCTTTAAAACATCAAAAAGGAGGGAATATTTCCAAACTCTTTTTATGAGGCCAACATTACCTTGATATCAACATTACCTTGATCGAAATACCAAGGCCAGATAAGGACATTATAATAAAAGAAAAATACAGGCCAATATCCCTGACTAGCATAGATGCAAAAATCCTCAACATAAACACTAGCAAATCAAATCCAACAGCATGTTTAAAGGATAGTGATCATTTATTATGATCAAGTGAATCAAGAAAATGAATAATTTACCATGATCAAGTGTGATTTATTCCAGAGATACAAGAATGCTTCAACATATGCAAATCTATAAATTCAATGTGTCACATTAACAGAAGAACAAAAATTATATGATCAAATGAGTAGATGCATGAAAAGCATTTGATAAAACTCAACATTTTTTAATGTTAAAAATTCTTAATAAATTAGGTATAGAAGGAATGTACCTGAACACAATGCAGGCCATATATGACAAGCACACAATTAACATTATACTCAACAGTGGACAAGTGAAAACTTTTCCATTACAATCAGCAACAAGACAAGGGTGTACACTCTCACGATTTCTATTTAATAAAGCACTGCATGTTCATGCCTGAGGTATTTTGCAAGAGAAATAAATAAAAGGCATCTACATAGGAAACAAATATGTACAATTTTCAAGGTTTACAGATGACATATTCATAT
The DNA here is from genome assembly GCF_000951035.1 of Colobus angolensis palliatus. NCBI lineage: Eukaryota > Metazoa > Chordata > Mammalia > Primates > Cercopithecidae > Colobus > Colobus angolensis. The sequence goes on along the minus strand of NW_012117010.1, from coordinate 1,013,546 downwards.
GGAAATGCTAAAATTACACCAGAAAACACAGAATACAGTAAAGGAGCAGAATACAAATGAAATCAACATACAAAATTAGCAGCATTCCCATACACTAACAACAAATTTTCCAAAGAGAAATCAAGACAACAATCCCATTTATAATAGCCTCCCAAAAAATACTTAGAAATAAATTTAATCCAAAAGGTGAAATACCTGTACACTGAAACTTACAAAACATTGATGAAATCAATTGAAGAAGACACGAATAACTGAAAATATAGTTTATGTTTATGTATTAGAAGAATTAATATTGTTAAAATGTCCATACTACCCAAAGTGATCTACAGATTCAATGCAATCTCAATCAAAATTCCAATGTCACTTTTCATAGAAATAGAAAAAAAATCTCTAAAGTTAATATGGAACCACAAAAACTCTGAATATTCAAGGCAAACTTGAACAAAATCAACAGTGTAGGCATCACATTACCTGACTTCAAATTACATTACAAAGCTATAGCAATTAAAACAGCATGATACTGGCATAACAATAAAAGCAATGGAATAGAATAGAAAGCCCAGAAATGAACCCATGTTTTACAGTCCACTGATTTTCATTGAAGATGCCAAAAATATACAATGGAAAATGAATACTCTTTTCAATAAAGAGTGATGGGAAAAATCAGTATCCACATGCAGAAGAATCACATTGGACACTTATCCTCACACCATGTACAAAAATCATCTTTAAATGGAATAAAGACGTGAAAAATCTGAAACTAAAATTGATTTTTAAAATTTGATTGCAAAAGCTCAGGTAACAAAAGCACAAGTAGACAAACGAGGTAACATCAAACTAAAAAGCTTCAGCACAAGAAAGAAAATAGAATGAACAGACAGTGAATAATTTGGGAGAAATATTTATAAGCAATACATCTGATAAGAGGTTCATATCCAAAGTACATAAAGAACACAAAAACCAAATAATCTGATTTAAAAATGGACAAAGGGTCTGAAAGCCATTCCCCCAAAAAAGACATACAAATCTCCGATATGTATATGAAAAATATGCTCATCACTAATCATCAGGGAAGTGCAAACCTAAACCACAACAAGATATCACCACATATTTGTAGAATAGCTCGTATTAAACACACACACACACACACACACACACACACACACACACACAGAAGATAGCAAGTCTTGGCAAGTCTGTTGGTGAGAAGGTAAGTTAGTAGAGCCATTATGGAAAACTATATGGATATTCCTTGAAAAACTAAACATAGAATTACTATATGATCCAGCAATTGCATTTCTGGTTATATATCCAAAAAAACAAAAAACAAAAAAAGAAACAAATCAGTACATTGAAGAGATATCTGCACTCCTATATTCATTGTGACATTCCTTGCCATAGCCAAATTATGGAATCATGGGAAAATGTATATAATGCATGTCAAAATATTATTGATATCCTTAAAAGATGACAAAGTTGTAAAAGTCACCAAAAAAAATTACAAAACAGAAAAATGAGGAACAGGCAATTTTTCAAGGTACTACAAAAGCAGATGAAAATAATATGTTTTCAACCCAACCCCCGAATAGTCATAAATTAAACAATAATGAGAAAGCATATATATCCTTTAATGTTTTCAATGAATATAAAGAATAATAAAGCATGGTGTTGGTGAAATATTTAGAAACTACCAATTGTCTACAACGCAGAAGAACGTGTCAACTGAGAACAATATTGACAACATGTATTAAACCTTTGAACATGTGAATTATTTTGAACCTAGTAATACCATTACTTACAATGCTTTCTTATAAAATTCACGAAAATTCTGTGTGAAGATTCAAGAATAAAGCAGCTCAGAGTGACATTAATTAGAATTGCACAAAACTGGAAGTACTTGGTTTGAATTGTGTGGGTCCATGTATACAAGGATTTTGTTCCGCCTCTACTCTTCTTTTTTTTTTTTTTTTTTGAGACGGAGTCTCGCTCTGTCCCCCAGGCTGGAGTGCAGTGGCCGGATCTCAGCTCACTGCAAGCTCCGCCTCCTGGGTTTAGGCCATTCTCCTGCCTCAGCCTCCCAAGTAGCTGGGACTACAGGCACCCGCCACCTCACCCGGCTAGTTTTTTGTATTTTTTTAGTAGAGACGGGGTTTCACCGTGTTAGCCAGGATGGTCTCGATCTCCTGACCTCGTGATCCGCCTGTCTCAGCCTCCCAAAGTGCTGGGATTACAGGCTTGAGCCACCGCGCCCGGCCATGCCTCTACTACTTCTAAGACAGCAAGAACAGCCCTTCTTCCTCCTCTTGTCTTCTCAACGTGATGAAGAGGATGAAGACCTTTATGATTCTTCACCTTCACTTAATAAATGGTAAATGTACTTTACCTTCCTTAGTATTTTCTTCATAACATTTTCCATTCTCTAGCTTTCTCTCTTGTAAGAATATAGTATATAATACATATAACATAAAAAATACATGTTAATTGATTTTATATTATCACTAAGGTCAATATTAGACTATTTGTAGTTAAGTTTTTCAGGAGTCAAAATTTATATGCATATCCTTTACTAGGCAGGGTGTTGGCACCCCTAACCCTCATGTTGTTCAAAGGTCAACTATATATTGTATTTGTATAATAGAACACTATATAATAATTTAAAATAATCTCATAGATAGTATTGTCATAAACATGTTCACATCACATTTATTTGAAATGTGCTTTCAAATACATGTGTGTGAAAATATTTAACATATATAAATATACATAAATATATGTTTTACATACATGTTTTATATGTATATATTTATATGTATATGAAGAAAATAGATTAATAAAGCAATAATCATACTTAAGTGGCAAGATTGTTGATTTTTGACATTATTTTTTCAAGATCTTTTGCATTAATCACATATTACTTTTTAAAGAGAAGTAATTGCAATTTTAAAACATAAAGGTGAATTACATTATTTCTTTAGTTTCTCATATTTAAGTTGCAGAAAGTTGCAAACTTTGGGTGTACACAGAAAAAGAGATATTGACTTTTCTTTCGAAGGTGCATACTAAGTACAGGCTTCTCTCTACTTCCTTGAATTTATAAAAAATATTTTTTTTTAATTTTTAAATAATATTAACTTTATAATTCCACAACAATGTGGGAAAACAAAAGTGGAACCCCTTGATAACCAAAGGAGAGAAGAAATCCCTTTGGGAAGAAAATTAAGTAACATTCAATAAGAATGGATAATCAAAACACAAAACAACAAGAAAGTACTAACAAAGGATGAAGTACTTTGCACAGGGAAATGTTACACACCTGCAGAAAATGTGCTGGGAGTAGGTTATTTCTCATAAGAACAACACATAAGACAACTAGCTGAGACGCCTTTGCAGGCACTAGCAAGTCAACTCTTACATCTAGCTCCAATCTTGGCTTAGGTAGAAGCAAAAGGGGTTCTGCCTTCAAGTAGAGGCAAGGAGCATGGGAGCTTGGATTAGAGAGACAAAGTGATATAGGAGTTAAGAAGAAATTCTTTAGGCAGATAATGACAGTAAGGAAGTCCTCAGTAAGGTTTTTGTTTTAATGAAAAGCAGCCCCCAAATCATTTTCTTTTCTAACGAAGAGCAGCCTGTAAAATTGAGCCACAGACATAGACAAGCAAAGTAAAAGCTTGCACAGGTAAATGCCCACACTTGTGCCAATAGGAAAAGGCTAACTAGGACTAGGGATGTTCAAAATGGTGATTTGGTCTTCCCTTTTCCTTTTCAACCACGTGTGCAGTAGGGAGCAGACAACATGGAACTGGCCATGTGAAAAGCCTATTTGCATAATAAGATTAGGGTGGGGTGGCCAGCTTCCCCACACACTATGTAAACATCACACCTGGTCCAAGCAATCTGTAGGTCCTATGTAAATCAGAGACCGCCTCCTCAAGCTTGTCTATAAAATCCGGTGCACAAAGAACCACTGGGGTGCCCTCTTCTCTCACAGGATATATTTAGTACTACTGTAATGTACCACATTCACTTGGCACTGGTTATCCTACTTACCTTGGCCTACTTATTTCTTTTTAGATAGTACTTATCACTACGTGGCATATTATAGTTTACTAATTCATTATTATTTTTTTTTATAGTATATCTCTTCTCTGCTCCCTTACCACCACTGGAATATAAGTAAATTTCACAGTGGTAAGGACATTTATCTGTTCTTCTTACTGACGAATCCCATGTTGGAATATTTTCTGGCTTATGATTGCATTCACTAGTCATGAACTAATGAATGAAAGAATATAATGAATATATACCTCAATTTTTTAGTAATGAGAAGGTCCTCGAGCCCTCTCAATAAACATCGTTAAGAGAGTGCATGACTAAATCTCACATTACAAATCTATTCTATCAGTTCTATCTTCCTAAGGCTTTGAATATCTTCCAAAAGACATCTGATATTATATATTTCTGCTAAGTTTAAGTATGACATGATAGTCTCCAAGGTTCATTTATTAAACAAAGTAAATTTATTGTCTCCAAAATGCTCTACAAACTAAATTCAGAATCTGTTTTTTCAATCAACCCTGTCAAAAGAATGGTTTGGCACTTAACCGGTTCCTTGTACCCAGGATTTCTAGGCCCTTGGAATATCCTGCCTGATAAGACTATATTTGTTTCCTTGGGGGTCTTGGGTCACTCCAGATAGCCTAGGCTAACAATGTAATTCCTGATAGAGGCCTTGGGCCACATAGTATGAGCTTGACTTCCAGAAGAACTGGAGACTAAGATCAGATATTCAGGCAGTCAGATATATCTATGTGACCAACCCCAATAAAAATCCTTGAATTGAGGCTTGGGTGAGTTTCTCTGGTTGGCAATACTTTATACATATTTTTAAATATCATTAGTGAGAGAAATAAGCATTGTGTGAATTACTCCACTGGAAGAGAACAACTGGAAGTTTCACATCTGTTCTGTCTTGGATCCTGCTTTATGGATCCCTTTGCTGATTCCTTTTGTTGATTATAATCTGTATCTTTTCATCGCAAGAAGCCATAACCATGTGTATAATAGCTTTTCTGAGTTCTATGATTCCTTTTAGTGAATTATTGAATCTGAGGGTAGTCTCAGAACCTTCCAAATTGCACTTTAAGTGTAGTACTATGAATAAAATCAGCCCAAGCTCTCCCCATTCTTTGATTCAGAACCAATAGAATTCATTTCAATTATATGCTCCACATGTTTATTGATAGGCAACTTAGTAAAATCTTTCATGTAATCACCAGTAAAGAAGATAAAATTATGGAAATGTGAATAGCTTTATAGGTTGACGAAATGGTCTAAAATTGGTAAATTGAGATAATGAAAGGCTAATGGTAAGCTGTTTCCTAATCTCTACCCACTGTTTCCAGGGTGGTGTGGGCAAGTGAATGGGAGCTTTTAAAAAGGGGATTGTAAAACTGTGTACACCCTAGGGATAAAGTTCTGGAAAGTAATACAATGAATGTGCTTGCTGAAAAAGAAAACTATCCTATATTTGCCTCCCAAAATAATCATTCCACTCCATTTGGCATTCAATAGATCTCATTAAAAGTATTATATTCATATTACATTTTGTCATTACAATAGAAAACCAATTTTAGTGTCATAAATAAAATGATGAGGTTCATTAAATAAAACGTTTAAGGAAAGTTTCATGGAAATGGACATGTTCAGTCTGTTGGAAAGATAACAATAAAACATGACATTTAATGATACCTAGAGGGCCATTTTCAAAGTGATTTGGGTCACTTGTTTCTAGTTGACAGGAAAATAATTGTAAGGCAAGAAGAATTCAAATTAATTTAAAGGGATTGTACCAGGTGGTTACACATAAAACTTCATGTAATATGTTATCCAGGCTAGATCCTTGGTGTAGTTAACATTCCCTTGTTATCCAAACAAAGTTAACCATTAGCCTTGGGCCATTCAATACTTATTTCAGAAAGTAAAGTATACTTCAAAATACATTTGCAAACATGTATATAAAGAATATTGATGGAGGCAATTCTAGGGGAAAATTACTACTGGCATGCTCCCAAGATCCCTTTCGCCTGTTTAATATATTTTCCCAATAATTTGGTTAAGTTGTCTCCTCGATATCCTGAAATTATTGTGTGTCTTCTCATATAGCTTTTAATATCTGGAAGAAAGGAAATATACTTTATCAGATTTTGCATTCTTACTGCATAACATGGGATCTTATACATCTGAGATGCTCAGTAATGTTTAATAGAAAACAAAGCCATGATGGAAAATAACAATAGTCTGGGGAAGGAATGTTGCAAAAATAGATTTTAGTCGAATAAATTATGATTACACATATGGTTCCAAAAGTCCAAATTCACGACTATGCAATGGAGTACATGGCCTGGCACACTGCATACATTAAAGGCTGGAAAGGTTTTAGATGACAGTACAGTCTTAATTAAAAGTGTCATTAGTATAATATCATTGTCCAAAAACAGTATTAATTGGAATATATTATTTTTGAATGCTGATTACATCACACATGGAATATAGGATTTATTTCTGCATGCCATTCTTTGAAAGTTACAAAATAATGTAATGGTTCACAGAAGAAAGAACAGAAGTCAAGGGACTGCTAAGCTGGGGACTTATATAGAAGTGTTGAAGATTTGGGCTGCTTATTACTACACTGTTTTAGAGAAGAGACTATGCATGGGGGAGTAGTGTAGCTAACTACTTGAAGAGTTGCTATGTGACATAGGAATCAGATTTTTTTTGCTGTAGTCCTTTAGGGCAACCCTAGGATTATAAGTAGAGTTCATTTTTTTTTTTTCTTTTTTCAGATCAATAGAAATTCCTCACACGCCAGGTAGGTTTATCACAAGAGAGATTAAGCTTACGTCCCTACCAAAGGGATTTTGGTGTCTAAACAGAAGATGTACAACCACTTGGCAGTAAATATATTGGAATTTCAAAAACATGAGATGAGCCAAATGACCTCTAAAGTCGCTTCAAATCTTCTTGAAATTCCATAATTCTATACGTTTTTCATCAGTCTGGTGTTTAACCTTGAAACAACAATAACCACCACCACAACAAATAGTATTTGGTTCCTGTGGCTATATTTCTTGGCAGCATTGTATTTGTTCTCTTGCAAAGCTCTTATCATGCCCGTAAGTATCCGTGAGACCATTTTTAACAAACTAACTATAAGCCTTTGGAGAAAAATTGCCACTGAATTCACTCAGCAAATATTAAAAGGGCACCTACTATGTAACAGGCCCTGTGATAGGAATGCAGGATTACATGACAGGAACAGTCCTTTAATACACTAATGTGGGGTGGAGGGTAGGGGTGAGGTGAGCATGGATATAACAAAACAGCTGTCAAGTTAATGGTACTAAACTAGAAATGTATACAGGAGGTATGAAGGGAATGGTCAAAGTGAACAAGATCCCAGGAAGAAGTTACAGAAAACTATGCCTGTAATGAACATGTTTGGAGACAATGTGATTTTTGTGCTTGGTAGGGGCTAGGTCATGAATGTCCTCAAATCCAAAAAAAAAAGATGCTGACATCACACAAGCTTGTCCAACCACCTTATTTTGTTGTTGTTGTTCTGTCTTGCTTTGTTTTAGGCTTTTATCAGCCTGAAGCCATGGTTTTTAGTTTCTGTCTCTAGTGATAAGCAGAAAAGAGGGATGAGGAATGGGCTTTACTTGCCCAACCAGAAACAGAAACTAAGAACCCATGACTGTATTCTCTCCCTTGGATGCCCCTGATAGATACTTCCCACAGTGTTTTCTGGTACAGCGGGTGTTCCACGTTCTTAGTACGTGTAGTATGGAAAGAGGTCGTATAATAAACATAGTTTTTGAGTCACAGCTGTGAAAAAATTCTGTGATACAGAAGCCTCTTTAACCTTGCCGAATCAGTGTCTTCTATCTTATTTGCTGAAAGAATCTTAAAAATAGCTTTTAATGTCTCTTAGAAATGTTCATGAAAACAATTAAGGAAGTGCTCTCCCATAGACATAGGGAGTCAAGAGAGTCCTGAAGTGTCAGAACAAAACATGAACCAGTTTTTATTTAGCATAAACATCATCTTGGTTCAGAAGTAGAGATGGGATAGTAGGAGGCGAAGGGGATCCTTGAGAGTAATTGAAGTAGGAAAAGATCAAGCCTTATGGTCAACTCTTAATGCCAAGAGCCAAGGCTATTGTTTCTCCTTGTCAGACACCACCACTGAAACATTTCTTACACTTCATACATAGTTTCCATTCTCAATATTCTGTTTTGTTGTTAAGTATTTTTTTCCCTCTCTCTCTCTTTTTCAGGCTTTGGAAAATGTTCCCATGAAAACAGCACGTGTCAACCATATCAGTTTTATATGAACATCTTTAATGAAGTATATGTGATTTCTGTTAAAATTACACACACACACACACACACACACACGTATATATACACATGTATACATGTGTGTGTGTGTGTGTGTATTTTTAGATCTTCTATTTGCTTATTTTGGGTCAAGGGAGCTAAAGATATGGCCACTTTTAGCAGATGGGGCTCACCTACAAAACAGACAGAGAGGAGCAAACAGGTCCCCAGAGGCAGCATGCTCAGCATGGGAAGGTCTCTTCTTGAACCTCACTCCCATATACCTCATTCTTATTCCTTCTTTCACCCATTTCTTGGCTGTGTTGACTCACAGAGTCTTGTCTTCAATTTCTTGTGGTACTGGCCTTTGACATGATTAACTTTGCATTTTTGCAGTGATGATCTTTCCCCTGCACCTATCTAGTTTATTTCACTGGTGTTTTCCTTCTCCTTTGTACAGCCAGCTGAAGCATTTAGTATATTCCTAATCTAGAGAAACTAACTCCTCCCAGGCTAAACAAGGCTGTATCCCTTAGAAGGCAAATGAGTCAGGACAGATACTCAAAGGATATCTCTAGCATTTAAATAAGAAAGAAAACCATTCCCAGAAATTACTAGGAGTAGAAAATAGGAGCTCCTTAGGAATACAACTGGCTAAAAATATGCACTTTGCTTATTTATTTTGTAGAGCTTAGTTTCTGGATCTTAGTCTCTGGCCACAGATTCAGCCACAGCTCTCAGATAGGCATTGATACTTATGAAAATAGACATTCTGGTGATGCTTTAGAATATGGCATTGCCAAGGACAAAGAAAAAAAAAGGCAACACCTCACATCTGAGAACTGGTCTGATGCTCACAGGTAGTCCATGTTCTCAGGTTGAAGTTAAACGATATGAGATAATAATAAAGTGGGACAAAAACAAGATCTATTTTTGTTGGCACAACCAGCAAAATATCAAATAGTTCCCCCTTCCAATTAATATGAGTGACTGTTAGATTCTCTTTATACCATTACCATTTCTTCCCATTGATAATATTTCTTTAAATGCCTAACTGTAGAATTATTCTACCTTCCCAACAGTATCCAATCCAGAATGAAGGCCCACTTCTTTAGATTCTCCTCAGAATTACTCAACATTCAAAGCACAAATCTTGTAATAGGTACTTTCTAACCATTTACTGATATACTATATACTTCATGATTTCCCCTGGTATCTGTTCTTTCTCACTGCAGTGAGCTAGAACAGGAATTGAAAAAAAAAAAAAAAGAATGTGTAAGCAGAAATTCAATTGTATGTAAGAAAACTCAGTTCCTCCCGAGAAAACAGAAAGAGCTGGAGTCCTTTAAAAATTAAGTGCCTGTTTTTCTGTGGCTAGTGAGCCTTATCTCTCCTCCTTTCCCAGACATTGTGAAGACCCTGTTTTTCTAGCTGTGTAGTTGCAAGGTCACTAGACAGATAAACTGAAGTCGTAAAACATGTTTTCCTTAAAAAGTAAGAAATGATGTAATGCATATCTCAATTAATTGAAAAACTGCCTTTGTTTCTTGCTTCTGTAATATGTGCCCCCCCTGTACAGATCTCTCCTGCCCCACCCTGCCCCACAAAATGCTTAAAAGTTAACTCTTTGTTCAGGACTCAATCCTTTGGATGTTAATCCAACTGGGCCAGTGCACCTAAATAATAAATATCCTCCTGAACCCCATCAGTCTCTCTGATTCCCTATCAATCCCACTACAGAGCAACAAACTCAACTTGTTTAATTACAAGTATAATATGTGCCCCCCCTGTACAGATCTCCCCTGCCCCACCCCACTCCACAAAATGCTTAAAAGTTAACTCTTTGTTCAGGACTCAATCCTTTGGATGTTAATCCAACTGGGCCAGTGCCCCTAAATAATAAATATCCTCCTGAACCCCATCAGTCTCTCTGATTCCCTATCAATCCCACTACAGAGCAACAAACTCAACTTGTTTAATTATAAGTGTATTTCTAGGGATCTTTGGCTAGAGGTCATTGACACCAAAGAACAGAAAGGATTTGCTAAAATTAATGATGTCAGTTGATAATAGATTAATAACATCTATTAGTAAGATATTATTATAACTAAAATTGATAAATATTGCACAAATAATATTGTTATAAATTCTCCTTATTTTTCCTGAGACACAGTAATATATAAATAAATATTAGTAAAATAATAATAATTAAAATCTTATAAAAGTGACAGTAAATCAGTCCCAAACCTTATCCCACAAACTGAATTATTTTTAGATTTGATCTTGCTTCTTAGAAGCCTATGTCCATATTTATACATAATTTTATATAATTTTAATTATCTTAGCTGTACAACCAGACAGGTTAAAGTCAACATGGTAAAAATATAATTGAGTATACAGTTTTACCAATTAAAACCTATATACTTCACTATTAGGTAGAAGAGAATCTGAGGTAAATATCTATCTAAAACCCCACTTTCTGAGATCCTTTAACTTGGCTCTTTGTGAAGAAAGCAAAATAAATTAGTTACAATTATAAATACCCAAGATGGAATGACAACAGTATAAAATTAATCTAAACATAAAAATTCATGTCTTTTAATATATAATGGCATGTTTCTTATACTAATTTTAAACCCCTCCCCACTAAGGTGCTGGTGAAAACCTTTGGTCAAATGTGGCAGAAAAATATTTCTTTCAGCCTAATTTCCTCTTCTGTGTACCACTTTTGCCCTTCCAGTGTGCACTGTTTCCTTCTTTCAAAATCTTTATTATTATTTGCAAGAAATTATGTCTCTAAATCTGCAATTACACAAAGCTCTTTTAAAGTACAGATATTTGTTCATCAAGTATGTTTCTAAAGAAGTCTTATTTACGTCAGAAAATCCCTGCCCCTAGTTGCTTATTACCAGAAATGATTTCTCTTTCTTGGTCCAGCCCTAGAGATATTCATTGCCTGAGTATCTGTCTTGTTTCTGTTCTTCTCCAACTGTGAGGCAGGAAGTTCACTTTGCTTTTCCATGGATGAAAAGGCTAACTTCCAAATGGCATCCCAAGTAAAACTGAATTCCAACATTGTTTGTCAACCTGTGTAATAAGATGTACTTTGTGTGATAACAATAAGCACACTCTGGTCACAGTATATCAGGCATTTTACGACCTAGCTATTTAATACCAACTCACTAATCTTATAGACAGAATGCTTTCAGTAAACGTTGAACTTTGCATTCTTTTTTCTCTTAACAGTGTAACATAAGCAGTTTCTATACAAATTTCACAGAATTATTTTAGTAGGGTTCTTACAATATATCATGTAATGAATATATAATAATTATTAAAATAGTCCTCTGTCACTAGACATTTAAATTTTGCTATGAAATATTTGGGAGTATCTGTTTCATTAGATGATACTGTGTAAATCCATTTTTATCACATGTGTGCTGAAAGTAACTAGAGGTTAAATCAGTTATAACTGTTAAAATTATGCAACCAGCAAAATATGCAAGTGAGGATGATAATGTAATTGTGTGGAACCACATCAAATGGGGATGATTAAAACTTTCCTGTCTTCTTCTGCACATGGGCAGTTATTTTTTTTCCCCCAAAATCTATTTAGTTAGGTACATTAAATACTTACTTTAGATGTTGCAACAAAATTTTAAAAACATATTATTTTGGAGAATTGCCATATAGTCTTCCATTCCTGCTCAGAACCCAACTAGTTTTCATAAGCCTGGTAAATACTTGACAATTTAGTGACTGACTTGAAGACTAGCTAGTGAGTAGCTATTTGACCAGAAGTTGAGAATTTTTGTGGGAGGGAAAAGATAGAAACAGGAATAGAAAAGGAGGGAGAGGGGAGAGCAATATGAAAGATGGAGAAGAGAGAAAAGAGTTAATCTGCCTTCAACTAGATTCCCAGTTGGAAATTCTCCCTGGTTTGCCCCCCTGTTGACTGGTGTTAAAATTTCAGAACGATTTCACAGGCACATCTACAGATAGTCTGTCTTGATCCTTGGTTTATGTCATTCTAACAATGCTTTGATCACATTTATACACCTTACTTTTTTTCTTATTTAAAGTTTTCTCTTTAAAAATGACATCTTGGCTGGGCACTGTGGCTCATGCCTGTAATCCCAGCACTTTGGGAGGCCGAGGCAGGCGGATCACAAGATCAGGAGACTGAGACTATCCTGGTTAACTTTGTGAAACCCCGTCTGTACTAAAAATACAAAAAATTAGCAGGCGTGGTGGCAGGCACCTGTATTCCCAGCTACTAGGGAGGCGGAGGCAGGAGAATGGCGTGAATCTGGGAGGCGGAGCTTGCAGTAAGTCAAGATGGTACCACTGCACTCCAGCCTGGGTGACAGAGCAAGACTCCATCTCAATCAATCAATCAATCAATCAATAAATAAAAAAATAAATAAAATAATGTCTTAAAATATAATGCATTTTTTGACTCCATTCAAACTCCACTACTTTGAGTAAATAAATATTTCATAAACCAATCTAATAAACTCTCCTCTAATCAGAGAGCAAGCTTTACTAAATAAAACCTATGACTCCAATAACACTGGGGCTATTTGGAATCACCTCTTTGCTTTAGACATATTCCAGACATCCTGCTTCTGTTTATTTACCTTCATTATGGTTCCTTTTCTCAGTGTCATTTACTTATAAAATTCAAGATTGTGAGGCCCTTCTCAGTGCAGGTGAGGATGGTAATGTAATTGTGTGGGACTAAGTTACCAAGTGGGGGTGATTAACAACTTTCCTGTCTTCTGCACATGCCAGCCTTTGCTCAAAGCTATTGCCAATTAGCAAGAGAGTGGTACTCTTCTGTCATTTTTTAAATTAATTACATTTCTCAACTATTCTGAGAACATAACAGAAAAATCAATTGACAGATTTGAATAAATCTTGACATTGATTATAAGTTGTGAGCCTGGGACTTTCTTTTATAAGTCTCTTGAAAAGTTGAATGCTAATCTTTTCAGCTAACTTGCTTTATGTTACATTGCTATCAATCAATCACGCTTGTAATTGACTTTTGCTTTTATAGCAATACTCATATGACTTTAAGGATGATTGAGCCCACTTTTGTTCTAGTTTCTTCACTGAATACCAGATATCCCAGAAAGACTATTAATCATAATTTTAAGATCATTCAAGTAAAAACCTCTCCAAACTAAAACATTAAAATTCACTCAATGGACAAACTTTAAGTCAAGATAAGCACTTAAATACTTTTATAATATATACCATATTAAAAAATCAAAATTTAAAAAAGTTTGTACCTTTAATGAGTACACACATATACACAAATAAATTATAGATTCTCTAGTATATCATCACCTACCTTTAATAAGTACTGTCCTCAAAAACTAATATTAATCAATGAATGTCTTGAAAATCATTTGAAGATTGAGCAGTTCTATGCATTATCCTTGTTAAAGTAAAAAACTAATTTCATGGCAGCTGCTACTTCTATCATTTGCTGAATATTAACATTTTTTTCTGGGGGACTTTTATATGCAAGAAACAACAAATCCTTTCTCATTATTTCAAACAAAGCAAATTTCTACTTATAAAACACAATAAGCACAACAGAATGTCTGAAAAATCTGATAGTTTTGATAGAACCAATGTTTAAACCTTTATGATTTATTTTTAATATCACAATTGTGAATAAGTAGTAAATTGGTAGAGATGCTGATTCCAGATAAATTCGGGAAGAAAATCTGATCAACTGAATCTTAAATTCTCAAGGAAACGAAAAATAACAATTAATAAAGTTTATCTTTGGAAAAATTTTATAGCTGTTAGGAAACTGAATTACCTCCATGCTTTATTCTATTTGTTCCTTAACTCTACATGGTAAAAGTATATGCAGGAGCTGATAATTTCTTAATTCCTTGAATCATCTTTATATTTCACAGTCTAAATTCAACATATACATTATTTTATACATACCTATTTATATAACCATAAAATCCTTGTACCGGAAAGGTAGAAAATTCAGGTTTCATAAACTGAGGAAATGAGACAAAAATATAAATCTACCTCATAATGTATCCATGAGTGTAGATGCACTTTAACATGGCAATTATATGGCATGCGCAAGGTTTGGAGGCATATGGAATTATTCCCTCTCCTTCTTGCCAAAATTTACTCGCAGGAAATGTGAATGAGGAATTTGAGGGAAACAGAGATAATAAGAAAGACAATGGACAATAGAATTTCTAAGTGGAAATGTTTATGTCACTCCCTCAATAAAGTGTTATCTTGGTAACTGATACGAGTTATTACCTGCCCAATCACAGCCCTGGGACTTGTGGTGTTTCCCCTTATCACAACAGTCCTGATGTGGACTTGATAGGAAGCTACGCTCCTGGGTACATTCAGTAGAAACATAGAAGTAGAAGAGTATTCTAACTTCTCAAGATACTCCAAAGCAGAATTGACTTCTTAAAAATGGTTGATTTATATTAAATATTTTAGGGGATTATAATTATTTGTTCACTATTTATTTTAAATTCCAGTGCTAGGCCCAAAATATATGTCAAAAACTATGCCTTCCCCCTTTTGTTAAATTCTTTTACCATTTTCAGTCCAGGTTGGAATAAAAAGGCATTCTATTATTGTTTCCAAGGACAGTAAATAGCTATACCAATTTACTCCCATTCCCCTTCTTGATTCTCTCTGATTTGACAAAAACTGATAAAGACTTTTGAAAATTTTTCTTCTTTCAACTGATATCATACACAACTATTTTGTCATTAATGTACATGCAGTGTAAATCAATAATCAATACGTCATTTGTGTATTTTAGTTCCTATGTGTCAAGGACTGTGTTATACACACACATTTCTTACAGATGGAATTAGAGTCTAGAAAGAAGAGATAAAATTCATCAATAATAACTAAACATAGTGAAATAAACAAATGTGATATGTTAATAAAAGTAATAAAATTCAAAAACGAATTTAACAATAGTATTTTTAGCTCTAATTATAGCTGCACTTTTGGGGAATAGCAGTATTTATTAATGAATTATGGAAACTAATCTCAGAGTAAAGGATTTCTAGTGACAGGTAGGCAATAATCAAACCAGGCATTATGTTTTGCACACTAAAGGTGAGGCACCCTCTCAAACCTCTGCTACCACAGCAACAGAAAATATTTGTAGGTGTGTTGTTTGTAAAAGGTATCAACACTGTAATATCTCCAAAGTTTTATTATTTTTTATGAAATGGAGCAGAACACAATTCAGTTGGGATATATAAAGAGCAAATCTAGCACAATTGCAAATATAGAAATGGTTTGCAATTAGTGTATCAGTCAATTCTGAATAACAAAACTGGCTGAACTTGTGTCTTAGTAAATTTGGGCTGCTATAACAAAATATCATAGATTAGGTAGCTTATAAGAATGCCAGAAACTTATTTCTCACACTTCCAAAACCTTGGAAATCCAAGATCAAGGTATCAGAAAATTAAGTGTCTGATGAGGGTTGCCTCATAGCCAGCTGTCTTCTCCCTGTAATCTCACATGAAAGAAGGGATAATAAATTTTTCTCTTGAGAGCACTAATCCAGTCATGAGGGTTCTCCGTTCATGACCCAATCACCTCACAAAGGTGACCCAGTCACCTTACAAAGGCCCTACCTCCTAATATCATCACATTGAGGTTTAGGATTTCAACATATTCATTTTGGGGTTGGGGATAAACATTCAGTCCACTGCAACTGGCATGGATATGGAGACAGATAAATGCACAAAGTAGGGTGAACAAGATAAAGAACAAAGAAAAACACATTGAGACTAAGCTTTCAGATATTCTTGGTAAAGGGTTGCATCAATATCCTAGAGAGAAAGAATTAGGCACACAGAAATTCTTTTTATTTTTGAGACAGAGTCTCGCTCTGTTGTCCAGACTGGAGTGCAGTGGCACGATCTCGGCTCACTGCAAGCTCCGCCTCCCAGGTTCACGCCATTCTCCTGCCTCAACCTCCCGAGTAGCTAGGACTACAGGCGTGCACCACCACGCCCGGCTAATTTTTTGTATTTTTAGTAGAGATGGGGTTTCACCATGTTAGCCAGGATGGTCTCAAACTCCTGACCTCGTGATCCGCCCTCCTTGGCCTCCCAATGTGCTGGGATTACAGACGTCAGCCACCGCTCCCGGCCTGAAATTCTTTGTAGTATATTATTTGCCGTCAATAAGGTATCTATATAAAATAAGCATGGCAAAGTGATGTTATCCGTCAGTAGTTGTTTTTCATTTCTCATATGCTAGTGGAGTTTCTTGCCATCCAGAATAAAACTTTACTCATCGCTAAATTTAGCCATGTGACTAATTCTGGCCCATGAGGTTTGAATAGAAGTGTCACATGGCAGCTACCAGGAAAATTTCTTAAGATTCAGTTGGCACCTCTCCATTTGTCCCCTTTTCAGAGTTTTCTTCATCCTGTTCCCTGGAGTATAGATACCACCTCTGTGGACCATAGGGTCAAGGATTATATGTTAGGGATGGCAAGGTGGTGAGCTGGAAAGATCCCAGGTTTTTGGAGGCTTCATAGAGCATAACTACCAAATTATCCTGGGACCATTTCTTGCCTCTAGATTTTGTTTATATGACAGAGAAATTTATTGCTATTTATTTAAATCATTATTATTTTTGCTTTTCTCTCACTTGCAAGCAAACATAATCCTAATTAAATGTATTCATGAATCTATACACAGATTTATATTTGTATTTATAGATCTTTCCATAGTGAATTACTTTTCAATATATGAGTCTGTTCTCTCGCTGCTATAAAGAAATACCTGAGATTGGGTAATTGATAAAGAAAAGAAGTTTAATTGGCTCACAGTTCTGCAGGCTGTATGAGAAATGTAGCTGGGGAGGCCTCCGGGAGCTTTTACACATGGTAGAAGGCAAAGCAGGATGCGGTGTCTTCACATGACTGGAGCAGGAGGTGGAGAAGCAGGAGAGGTGCTACATACTTTTAAACAACCAGATCTTGTGATAACTCACTTGATCACTATCACTAGAACAGCACCCGGGAAGATGGTATTAAGCTGTGAGAAACTGCCCTGATGATCAAATCACTTCCCTCCAGGCCCTACCTCCAACACTGAGGATTAAATTGAACATGAAATTTGGGTGGGGACACAAATTCAAACCATATCAATACATCTTTTTATCGAATTTTAAATGTTAGAAGAATGCTGCAAATAATAGTTAATAAACATACTTCAGCTAGTTGATTGTAAATCCAATAAACATTTGTGGTCAATATTCTTTTTGGGAAAATGGACTAACTATGCAGTGCTACTCGATAAAATCAGAAAGAAATTGGGAGGTGGAAAAAGAGATGCAGGAGAATTGTAAAAAAAAAAAAGAAAAGAAAAATAATTAGAAAAGACTGAAGAAAAAATATATATATAATCGATAATGAAACAGGAGATTTTATTGACTGGTGGAGGTAGATCCCAGCAAGATGGATGGGGAACCAGACGGGGGATGGAGTGGGAAGCTGGTCTTGCTCTGGAGTTGGGCCATCCACCAACCAGACTCTCCTCCGACTGCCCCCTGCCAAATTCCCCTCCGTGTCTGCGTTGTTCCACCATTGCTGGCACGCCCGTGTCTGGTGGTGTCTGTCGGTTTGTTCTTCTGCTTTTCTCAACATTCAGCCACTTGTGTGTGGCCCGCTAGGGTCTCGAGTTTTTATGGGCACAGGATGGGGGCGTGGCAGGCCAAAAGGCAACTTTTGGGGCATAAAAATAGGAATGCCTGTCCTCATTTAGGTCTGCGGGCACAGGCCTGAGCATGGAGCCCTCTCCAGGGACCCTGCCCTTCTCTACCTAGCATTTTCCTGCCCCCATCCCATATCAACAACACATAATATATAATAAAATAATTTCAGAGTGCATTATTCCTCTTCTCTAGGATATCGATAAAACCCTTTGCAAAGAATATCTGAAATCTTAGTCCCATGCATTTTCTGTTTTTGCTGTATCATGCTTATCCTACTGTGTATACCTTTCTACCTACAGGTCCATGCCAGTTGCAGTGAACTGAATACTTGTGTTTCTTCCAAAAGAAGAAATCCCAAACCCCAATGTGATGATATTAGGAGGCAGGGCCTTTGGGATGTGATTGAGTCAAGAGTGAAGAGCCCTAATGACTGGATTAGTGCCCTCCTAAGAAGAGAAGAGGAAAATCTCTCATTCTTTCCTTCTTTATTGTGAGATTATAGTGAGAAGACAACCATTGTCTCTTGGATTTCCCAGCTTCAACAAGACTTTCTGTCACACACAAAGACACACACACATACACATACACATGTGCACACACATACATGCAGCATTAAATAATATAGCCAGGCATGTTGGCATGCACCTGTAGTCCCAGATGCTTGGGAGGCTGAAGCAGCAGGATTGCTGAAACCCAGAAATTTGAAGCCAACCTGGACAATATAGTAAGACCCTGTCTCAAAAAAAAAAAAAAGAGGAATATACACAGTTTTGATACACAGCTTTCTACATTCAGTATGGCAGACTGTCCCTGGAAATCCTAAACATTCACTGTCTTGATTAACACTCTTCAGACACCAAGAAAACAGTTCTCCACATCTCTTGCACTATGCCCTCAAAACACTAAGTAACTGGTCTCAGATTTCATGAAGGTTTGTGGGTAGTGCTGTTTCAGAGTACCAAAATGATCTGTGCAGCAGGATGTTTAGATCCGAAGGAAGAAAATATTTAACTCCGATAGCATGAATTCCACAGCTTCTCTCAAAAACATTTCATTTCCTAGTTATTTTGTTGTTTCTTTTTTTGTTCCAATGTGAAGTTCTGGAGTTACTCACAAATTAATATGGTATTTGAAATATCACCTGTGGTACCTGGGGATCATTCTTCTCTTCTAAACAATTTAAATTCTCTTAAATTTGTATATGTCTAGATATAACAAGTATCTTGACACTGATTTTTGTAATTGGCAACTAGATAAACACTGAAAACTAGAACAGAAAATATTTTATGAAAATATTTAATAATATTTAATAAAGTTGTCTAAATTAAAATTTATATTTATTTGTTAAGGGCCAATTTTTTAACAATGTTTATTAATGATTATTAGTTAACATTTAATTTTGTCAATTTAAAGTTAATAATTTTTAATATTATAAGAAAAATAAATTTTTGAAACCATATGTAAAATAGTTTTAACTTTTGAAGTTTTACATGTACTTTAATGTATTATTAATGAAAATGAACATTTTTACACAATGAATACAATTTCATTTCTCTTTAATACTTTCAATGTATCACAAGATTTAAACATATTGGTTACAATATAAGGAATAAAGATCTGTTTTTTTGCTCTAACATCTTCATGTGGTTAGCTATAGGGACTCCTTAGTTCCTGTGTTTTCTTATTTTCCTTAAGTTCTCTTATTATGCCATTTGCCATTGTTTATACTGAATAAAGAATTCATTCCTAACCAATCGTTTTTATTTGTATTCTGTCTCATTTATATAATGATAAAATGTAATGATAAGGAAATGTAAAATGGATAAAATCAGAAAGAAATTGGGAGGTGGAAAAAGAGATGCAGGAGAATTGAAAAAAGAAAAAAAAAGAAAGAAAGAAAGAAAGAAAAGAAATAATCAGAAAAGAATGAAGAAAAAGAGGGAACCGAAACCAGAAAATTTTAAAATGGCTTGCCAAGACACTCATGAATGAAATAAAGAAGAAACAGGGACGCAAAGAGCCATGCAGGGTGAAGGCTGGGCAGGTAAGATGTGTGCAGTCCCAACTCTGCTCCATAGACACTGTCACATCACTTAAATTTGGTAGTCTATTTTCAACAGAATGCAAGGTTGGACTCGGTTTTAAAGGTCACCTCTATTTTTAAGGCTTCATGTTTGAGAGAAAACAGTCCAGATATAAATTAAAATGTGGTGCCTTATTATGGCTGATTTACATTCACTAATAATAATTTCAGAAAACTGAGTATCTCAACATAAATACATGAAAAAATAACACATTTATTGTTATGTTATGTACCAAAGTGATTTTAAGAAACTTTTTACTTGTCAGGATGAGTGTTTTACACATCTAGTTAAGCATCTCCCATCTGTGTGTCCCAAATATCCCTCTATGCTTTACAATTGAGGACACATAAGTAACAGTATCAGGCTATCTAAACTTGAAGTTAAATTTAAGATCAGCAATGCATTGACAATCATACTTCACTGCCTTTTTCCTCTCCTGTTATTGTAAGACTCAACTCTCAATTCATAGTGGGGATATTATATGTATTCATATTCAAATTCACTAACCTACCAATACAGTGATTGCTGGTTTTGTTCTGGCTTCTAGCTTTGGTCTCCTTGTATGTGTTCCCTATTATAACCTCTACAGTTAATCCTCCAAACTGAATTAATTTTTTCTGCCATATATATATGTGTGTGTGTGTATATATATATGTGGCAGAAAATATATATATGACACACATATATATATGTGGCAGAAAAAATTAATTCAGTTTGGAGGATTTTATATTATATATATATCTGCCATTTATATAAAATATATATAATACACACACATGTCCTTTTAACCTCTGTATTTCTCCTTTGAGAATGATTGAAATCAGAATTAAGGAATTATTTGTGTAATTATGCATTTGAATCTCTTCGTGCCATTGGATCTCTGCGAGGGCTAGGGAATGAGACAATGTTGCTCTTATGTTGCTCTTATGATGTATCTTGCCATCTAACACACAACCAAGATACATGAATGCTTTGCTAGATTTCTAGGGCTAGGGAAGAATGCTGCTTCCAATAGTACCACTGCATATGATCCACTTTTCCAACTACTGCTGTGCTTGCTGATGTTGGCATATCACCTGGCACTTTTTCACCACTGTAGAGGAATCTATTGCTGAGGGCTTCAAAGTGCCAGACTGATTCTTTGTTCTCAGGAGTTCTCCAGGTCCTAAGCAATTAATTCTACTTTCCTCGTAGAAGTGAACCAAATACCTCTCAACCCCTTTTAAATTACAATTTGCACCCTGAATGTCTCTTAGGAGAAAATAACTCTTCCAGCTCATATAACACAGTTCTACCTACAGCTCAGATCTGAACTCTTTGGAAATGAGAGAATGTAGGTTTATGTGCATATGTGTGCATACATACGTATATGTGTTCTAAGGGTAGCATTAGATGTAAGAACCAACCTAAGTGACAGGCAGTGGCTCCTTGTTTGAAATTGCCTCTTCATTTGGATTAGGAAGACTTTGTTTTAGGACAGAGTTTTATGCCTACTTCTTCTTCTCACACATTCTCCCTCTGTAGCCCCATCATAAGTGTTTCAGAAATCCCCATGAGTCTGAATTTGTTGTGGACATATCTTACCTTTAGGCTTGGGTCACACACTGCCGTGTCTGCCAAGGGCAGAGGAAAAACACAGAAGAGCATTGCTGTTGTTCTGTGTTGCCTGTCAGTGTGTGGTACACATTCATCACCAATAAACATTTTTAATGGCTGTGGCATCCCCTCAGTTCATTAGATATTATTTGAAATTGACTTGAATTCAACATCTCTATTTTAACTACAACAATATTTGGTTGAATATTTATTCTCAAAGACTTCAATAGCCAGAATTGGAAAGCATGATCATTACCAATCCTATCCCAACTATACCATTGCTCAATCCTATTCCAACTACACCATTGCTGTGGCCCCTGACAAGCCTCAAAGCTCTGTCTTGAGTTGTTCATGTAGTAAATGATAGGGAAAGACCACACACTTTCTCACCTTTTGAGTTCTCATTTCATTCTCAAACACAAGTCTGATATTTCTATAATTATATTTATATTATACAATATACATTATAATATTTTATTTTATTTTATTTATTTATTTATTTTACCTAAATGCTATTTATTGAAAAGAGCAAAGAAAGAGTGCTGACCCCTTAGGGACAGGATGAAACAAAACAAGCTCTGCAAGTCTACCTCCTGCTCAGCATACAGGCTTGTTGCCCCACTGGGCCATCTTGTTGTTGATGGGCATCTTGAAGAACTGATCAGACTGTATATAGGCAGCGATTTTCTCCAAAGCCTCAAAACGGCACATAAAAGCCTTCAGGTTTGGGAACTCATCCAGGCACCTGGGCTCAAATATACGGTTTTGATCCAAGATATCATAGGTGAGAAAATCCACAAAGGTGAGCTTTTCCCCTGCAAACCATGAGAATTTCCCCAGAAACATGGAGAACTGTTTCAGTTGTCCAGGTAGCTCTTCCAAGTACTGAGGCTTCAGTTTTTCATGCTCAGAGCTGTAACAGAGCCTTATCAGTTGTGTGCGGAAATCCATTACTTGGTTCTCTACGATGTCCACTCGAATCTTTTCTTCCTCAGTCTCACCACACATGTTGTGCTTGCGAGTGATGCAGCGCAAGATGGCATTGCTCTGGGTGATCTTGTTCTTCCCGCCCATGAGGTAGGGCAGATTAGGAAAGTCCAGGTCCAGCTTGAATTTCACATCCAGCCATTGGCTTCGATCATAGTCAGGAGCTTCCCCACACGTGTATCGTTTCTCCTCATAGGAGGTATCCGTGAACTCCAGGAGCAGGTGGATGGCGTGCGCCAGCCCACGAACATCCCAGTACTCCAAAACCATAGACGACTCGCACGACATGGTGAAGGGTTTCCGAGCCTGGGCGGACTGATAATATTTTAAATGTATAGAAATGTAAAGAAATAAAAATCACCTCTACAAAACTGTTACATTTTGCTATGTGTTGGTGTTCTTTATGTGCATGTTTTTTCTTTTATAAGAGAAAGATATATCTTTATATCTTGTTCTTTTTATTTTATATTTAAGAACATTTTCTCATGTTAGTAAATGTTTATCAAAATAATGAAAAATAGTTTTTCAAGATCACAGTTATTAATGGCTGCATATTAGATGTGCTATAATATGATTAATATTATATTGATGGATATTTTTATTTTTAAATTGAAATCAATAATGCAAGAGAGTTATCTCATAAACATTCACACATACACATGTATTACAGATATTTAGTGTGTAATAATACCAGTAATCTTAGGTAACAAAATAGCTCGCATGTATAGAGATCTTCTTATGTGCCAGACTCTATGCTAAGGACTTTGCATGTATTATTTTATTTAATCCATACCATAATTCTTTGAGGTAGGTCTCAAGGTATTCCTACTTTGTAAATGAAAAAAAACAGAAGCACATGGATTTTAAGTAATTTTTACAAAATCATAGAATTAGTAAGCTTTGAGATGTAAGTCAAGGAGGTTACATACCAGACACTAGGCTCTTTAAAACTATATCCGATAGTGTTTTCATAAATATTTACATGCTAATTTCCTTAGAATAGATTATTAAAAGTCAAATTTCTGAGTCAAAACTTATTTTAAAAACTCATGGTCTGTATACTATTATATTTGGGATGTGCTCTAGGAAGCAAAGTCTAGACTATGTAGATACCAGGTTTAAATGTTAGTTCCATAGGAAACTGAATAGCATTGTCAAACAGGAGTTTTATTAGAAGGTTCAGAGGTAAATAATGAAATAGTCAGAAATATGGAAAATGAAAGAGAAAACAAATGAAAGACACAAAATAAAAAATTTCAAGTTAAAATTATGTGAAAAAAGTTTAAAGATCAACTTTCTAATTTTCTTCTTCCCTTACTCACCAGTATGTTTCTGTCAAAAGGGTGTAAGTAACTCTTCAATTTCAGAACCCTTTTCTTACTTATTTGAAACCAAGGAGAAAATAGAAAGATCAACAGAAGTAAAAGAGAATCAAAATTTAAAATTAAAATTAGGAAATGCGCAATAAACAGACAAGACACCTAAATATATAACCATTGTCATTTTGAATAAATATTTTATTTTAACTTTCTTTCTTTTTAAAATAATCATGTGTCCCCTTGAGCGATGTTTATCTATTCCTAGTAAAACACAAAAATACAACTTTTAAAGTGATGTCATCCTCATAAAAGTGAGCATATACTTCAGAAGTGTCCCCACTATCTAAGAGAGAAAATGGATAAAACTCTCAATGTAAAATGTGTCTGCTGTAATTATAGGATGATAGTTAAATCTAGATTATTCTTCACAAACAAGGTCCTGCACTAACTTGTTCCACACCTTGAGTGGAGAACTCCTTCATGGCAACCCTGAGTAGTAGAAAAGTTTGTATTAATTTATTTGTAGTTGGGAAGGAATCAAGATGGCAGACTAGATTCAGGTCCTATGTGCCTCCTCCACGGAGAAGACCCAAAATAGTAAGTGGATACATTCAGAATAGATTGTCTAGAACAGAATGCCTGGATTCATCAGAGAAGAGGTGAGGAGCACCATAAGTAAGGAGAAAGTTTGCAGTAGCTTGCCCAGCTGGGAACCAACTGAAAGCTGGAAGAGGCTACTAGACATTGGAAAATAGTAAGAGAGAAATCCTCAGAAATCTGAAATGGGCTTTAATGATCTTGGGTATGGGAGAAATACTCGACCCTCTAGGTCCTGATGCCTGAAATACAGAGATGCCTACAGATTTCACAAGATGTTGCTCTAGAAAAGAAACGCACACAGAATCCCACAGGCATATGAGCCTGGTGCAGCCTCAGATGCAAGCCACTTTGAGAGCCCCAGTACCGAAGATTTACAGACACAGCTGCAGTTGCAGTCTGTTCCAAAGAAGGAGAGGGAAACTGGTGGTGTTCACATACCCCTGGGAAGGTACTTGCCATCCTGCTGTAAGCTGCCTTTGAGACTGAGATACAAATGAACTGCATTCTGCACACTTTCTTGTTCACACTGCTTGCCTGGGTGGTGCCCATTCTCTCTGGTCCCAGGCCCAAGGTACCATTTCAAGAATTTTATGCCAAGCTGTTTCCTGCCCTAACCCTGAGTTTGGGCTTATGACTGCAGCCACTGCCCAGCCAAGAGGGAAGTGAGGCTCTCTTACAACCTATGACAATACCCAGTGCCCTTCTACAGGCTGCTGTGAGACCAAGAATCAAGCAGACCATACTCCTCGCAGCTTCTTGCTCCTGCTGCCCAACTGACACAGGCCCAAACTACTCCACTCACATTTCCACAGATGGCATCATTTTGAGAACTTACAGACATTTTTTGGTGATCTAGTAGCAGCAGTCACAGTAGGCATTTTAGTCTTGAAACAGATGTTAGATCATTGCTCTGTAGTGGGGAAGGGCTGTAATAGCCAGAATTGAGTGGAAAGTGTGGAGATTGCCCCAGCAGTAGGTGCTGGAATTATATGCTCCCCACCATTGTAGAACTGGAGGAGGAGAGTAGCTGAAGCCACATTTCTCCTGGTTGGTGAGACTTACAGCCAGAGACAGCTTTGTGACCTGAAACTCTGTCTGCATGTGTCATTTCTGGGTGCTCTAGTCTGTTCCCTTGGTCAGTTAGGGAACAGTGTCCTACCAGCTCTGAGGAGCAAGAGGAAGGTGGAACCCACTCCTCTAATCTAACTCTTAGTTTGATTTGCCCCTAAGGGAGGGAAAAGTGCAGCCCACTAAAGCCCGTTAGCACAATAAAAATGCAAGCATGGCACCAGCCACTCACAGCAGCTCCATCAAAGCCCAGGAATGGATGTAGAGACAAGGTCATCTCTTATCCCTTGCCACGTGTCCTCAATGCACTGTTGTGGACTCAGCAGCAGCTCCTCCCTTAAGAGCCCAGGGAACAGGGGCAGAAAGAGACTGCTTCTTGGGCTTCTGCAGCAGCTCCACCCCCAACGAAGGCAAACACACACTGGAGAACTTTTCACACTTCTCCATTTCACACACACAAGTGTGTGAAAAACACACACTGGTGCTTTTCACAATTCTCTATTGCCACATCCCTTGCCCCTACCTGCTGGCTCCTACTCTTAAACAACACCTACTGGAGTACAGCCTGAATTATACTACCAAGAAAAATTACAGTGCCACAAAAGCAATGCCTGAGAAAGCCATTTCACAAACCTGCCTTCCACCAAGAAACCTGTACAGAGATGTGGCAACCTGAAAATACCCAGAAATGAAGCCAATCAAACAATATATACCATAGTCATACCCTCAAGGGAATAAAATCAAGGAGCCTCATCCAAATCAGTGCAAATTTTTTAAAAAAGTATCAGCCCTAGCAGACTCTCAGATGAGAAGAAACCAACACAAGAACTCCAGCAATAGTAAAAGTCAGAGTGTTTGGTCACCTCCAGAGGATCCCATTAACTTCCAAACAATAGATCCTGACCAGAATGAAATCTCTGAAATGATAGCTATAGGATTGAGAATATGAATGGCAAAGAAATTCAGTGAGATCCAAGATAAAGTTGAAATCCAGCACTTAGAACACACACAAAAAATGATCTAAAATATGAAAGAGAAAATAGCCATATTAAGAAACAACCAAATAGAGTTTCTGGAATTGAGCAATTCACTACAGAAATTTTAAAAGACAGTTGAAAGTCTTCACAACAGACTAGACCAGAGGTCTCCAATCTTTTGGCTTCCCTGGGCCACACTGGAAGAAGATGAATTGTCTTGGACCACACATAAGGTACATTAACACCAACGATAGCTGATGAACTAAAGAAACAAAAAATTACAAAAAACCTCATAATATATTAAGAAAGTTTATGTATTTGTGGTAGGCCACATTATAAGCTGTCCTGGGCTACATGTGGCCCACAGGCCATGGGTTGGACAAGCTTCAACTAGACCAAGAAGAAGAAAGTATTTCAGAGCTCAAAGACCAGTTCCTTGAATCAATACAGTCAGACAAATGATCAATGGAACAAAAAGTTGGTTTTCTGGAAGGATAAACAAGTTTCGTAGACAACTAGCTACATTAACAAAGAAAAAAAGAAAGAAGATGCAAATGGCACAATCAGAAATAACAAAGTTGACATTACAATTGATCCTACAAAAATACAAAAGGTACTGAGAGACTACTATGAAAACAACATCTCTATGTTCACGAATTAGAAAATCTAGAAGAAATTGATAAACTCCTGGAAAAACACAGTCTCCCAAGATTGAACCAGGAAGAGACAAAACTGCTAAGAAGACCAATAATGAGTTCTGAAATTGAATCAGGAATAAAAAATAACCTACCACCACCACCAACAAAAAGACCTCAGACAGACCAGATGGATTCACAGCCCAATTCTACCAGACATGCAAATAAGAGCTGGTACCAATTCTACTAAAATTTTCCAAAAAAATTGAGGAAGAGGGACTTCTCCATAACTCATTCTATGAAATCAGAATTATCCTTATACCAAAATCTGGTAAAGACACAACAAAAAAGAAAATTATAGGCCAATATCCCTGATAAACATGGACATAAAAATCTTCAACAAAATACTAGCAAACCAAATCCAGCAGTTTATCAAAAGTTAATTCACAACAGTCAAGTGGGTTTTATTCCTGGGATGTGAGGATGGTTCAACATATGCAAATTAATAAATGTAAATCACCACATAAAAATAAAAACAAAAACCATATGAGTCTCTCAATAGATGCAGAGAAAACATAAAACCCTCAACAAACTAGTCATCAAAGGAATATATCTCAAAATAATAAGAGCCATCTATGACAAACCCACAGCCAACATCATTCTGAATGGGTGAAAGTTAGAAACAATCCCCCTGAACTGAAACAAGACAAGGATGTCTACTTTCATTACTCTTATTCAACCTAGTACTGGAAATCCTAGCCAGAGTAACCAGGAAAGAGAAAAAAATAAAAAGCATCAAAATAGGGAAAGAGGAAGTCAAATGATCTGTCATTGTGGACGATAAGATTCCATACCTAGAAAATGCTAAAGATTCCACCAAAAGACTCCTGGAACTGATAAACAACTCTGGCAAAATTTCAGGATACAAAACAACATAAAAAATAAATAGCATTTCTGTGTACCAATAACATTTAAGCTGAGGACCAAATCAGGAATGCAATCTCATTTAAATAGCCACACATAAATAATTAAATACCTAAGAATAAATCTAATTAAGGAGGTGAAAAATCTTTACAAGGAAAACTATAAAACACTGCTGAAAGAAATCATATCTGACACAAGCAAATGGAAAAGCATTTCATGCTTATGGATTAGATGCATCAATATCTTTAAAATGTCCATATGGCCCAAAGTAATCTACAGATTCAATGCTATTTCTATCAAATGACTAACATCATTTTTCATGGAATTAGAAAAAGCTATTTTAAAATTCATATGGAACCCAAAAATATCCTGAATAGCCAAAGGCAAACCTAAGTAAAAATAATAATGCCAGGGATATCACATTACATGAATGCAAACTATACTACAAGGCTACAATTGCCAAAACACCATGGCAATGGTATAAAAATAGACACATAGACTGGAAACAAATGAAGACTCCAGAAATAAAACTGCACATGGACAACTGACTGATCTTTAACAAAGTTGACAAAAATAAACAATGGGGAAATGAGACAACTTTTCAATAAATAGTGCTCAGGAAACTGAAAAGTTGCATGCAGAAGAATAATAAAAAAGGACTTTTCCTTTCACATTATACAAATATTACATCAAGATGGATTAAAGACTTAAATATAAGACCTCAAAATATAAAAACCCTACAAGAAAAACTAGGAAATGTCCTTCTAGATATTGCCCTAGGCAAAGAATTTATGACCAAGTTATCAAAAGCAATTGTACCAAAACCAAAAATTGACAATTGGGACCTAATTAAAGAGTTTGTGCACAGCCAAAGAAACTATCAACAGAGTTAACAGACAACCTACAGAATGGGAAAAAGTATTTGCAAACTATGCATCCAACAAAGGTCTAGTATCAGCATTTGTAAGGAACTTAACAAGAAATAGACAAGCCCATTTAAAAGAAGGAAAAGGACCTGAACAGACACTTTTGTAAGAAGACATACAAGGGGCCAACAAACATGAAAATATGCTGAACATCACTAATCCTCAGAGAAATGCAAATTAAAACCACAGTGAGATACTATCTCACACATGTCAGAATGGTTATTATTAAAAAGTCAAAAGCAACAGGTATCAGTGAGGCTGCAGAGAAAAGGGAATGCTTATACACTGTTGGTGGAAGTGCGAATTAGTTCAGCCCCTTTGGAACCTGGTTAAAGATTTCTCAAAGATCTAACAATAGAAATATCATTTGACTCAATAATCCAATTACTGGGTATATATCCAAAGCTATATATCCAAAAGAAAATAAATCATTCTACTAAAAAGACATATGCACTTCTATGTTCATTGCAACACTATGTATAATAGCAAAAACATGGAATCAACTGAGGTCTCTGTCAACAGTGGACTGGATAAAGGAAACATAGTACATATATACAACAGATTACTACACAGCCATAAACAGCCATAGAAAATCATAAAATTACGTTCTTTGCAGAAATATGAACGCAGCTGGAGGCTATTTTATTTTAAACAAATTAATGCCGAAACAAAACTATATATCAAATATTCTCACTGTAAATGGGATATCTCCCACTGTAAATGAGAGCTAAATATTAGGCACTCACGAACATAAAAATTGGAACAATAAACAAGGGAGATTCTACAAAAAAAGAAAAAGGAGTGAGAGGGCATGGGTTGAAAAACCACCATTGGGCATTATGTTCATTACTTCGATGATGGGATAATTAGAAACCCAAACCTCAGCATCATGCAATATACGCATATGACAAATCTGCACATGGGCCTTCTGAATCTTAAATTTAAAAATTATTTGGACTTGTAGTAGAAGTAAAGCCCAATTTCTTATTAAGTGTTTAAAATGTTAGCAATTCAATACAAACTAGTAAGGCAGTGTAATGTTATAGATTAATTTTATTTTCTTAGCAGTGGATTGTCATTTTTGTATCTCAAAAAGAGCCACATAGGTAGGAAAATTAGGCTTTGAAATTATGACCTTGAAGAATAGATAATCTAACAGTGTGGCCTTTAGTCTGTGGCCAAAGGCCTGACAGCTCCTGGCAAACCACTGGTGTAAGTCTAAGAATCCAAAAGCTAAAGAACTTGGAGTCATATGTTCGAGGGCAGGAAGCATCCAGCATGAGAGAAAGATGGAGGCCAGAAGACTCAGCCAGTCTAGTCCTTCCAGGTTCCTCTGCCTACTTTTATCCTAGCCATGCTGGCATCTGATTAGATGGTGCTCACCCAGATTGAAGGTGGGTCTGCCTCTCCCAGTCCAAATGTTAATCTCCTTTGGCAACATCCTCACAGACACACCCGGGAACACTACTTCACATCCTTCAATCCAATCAAATTGACACTCAATATTAACCATCACAGGGGCCATTGTGTGGTTGTCACTGGGTTTTTGTTCACAAAGTTGAGTGGGAGAGCAGAATCAGTAAACAATTTTGAAAAGCTTTGATTATGGGTAAGATGGAATAAAAACTGAGCTGTCTAACCAGAGAGAAGCATTTTCTGGGAAATGACAGCTATTTTAAAAGAAATTTTATAGTTTCTACTGTGGGATATGTAATGAGAATCTTTTTCCTCATATCCTTATGGAATCTCAGGAAAAATAACCACCTCTTTTTAACACATTGAATTCCATCTGGTTTTGAAGTTGCTTTGAAGAGCAAAGTTTACCTTCGAAGGGTGGAAGCAGAGAAAGAAAAGAAGCTGCCTACCAGTCACAAAGTGGTTACATAAGTCTTATAGAGTCTAGTTAATGTCCTTGTTATTGAAGACCAGGTTTTCATTTCAGCCATAATAGAAACTTGAAACATTATTACTTTG
This sequence comes from Colobus angolensis palliatus, assembly GCF_000951035.1. Lineage (NCBI taxonomy): Eukaryota > Metazoa > Chordata > Mammalia > Primates > Cercopithecidae > Colobus > Colobus angolensis. The sequence continues at coordinate 982,316 of NW_012117010.1, read as the reverse complement.
CAGAGTCTGCCTGGCTAGATCTGCAATAATAGGAACTAATTAGTGGTACCTTTACGAAAATAACTTTTGTGTTTATCTATTACTAATAATTTTCATTTCTTGAATTCATTTAGGATTTTCACAGCTCAGGTTCTCTATGATATATTCTATCAGAAAACCCATAATTTCATGTATTTTAGCTATATTTAGAATGTTAAAATATTTCCATTTCATGAAAATGTCTAATATATCTTAAGTTCAATTATAGAAGTTTCAGTCCATATTTTGTTTTACTTGAGACATACTTAAACTTTTATTTTCACCGGTCTAGACAATCAGGTATTTTATGACTCTCTAAACATAAAGATGCAATTTTTATAGAAATATACACACTCTCAGCTCTATAGTCGTATATCTGAATGTATTTTATTTGTTTCAGTAATGGGAATCTCATGTCTGTGCCTCCCTCAACATAATTTTATTTAAAAATTATTTAATGATTTGATATTTATACAAGAGCCTTCCAATGTTTTCTTTTAAACTTTGAATGAATATTTTCAATATTTTCTCTTAAACTTGACTTATAGTTTCTCTTAAACTTGATTGATAGTGTCAATCGTCATTACAAAACAGTGAGTATGGAATATCAACTAAAATTTTTAAGTAAGTGCAAAAATGTTAATTTAGCTTCTTCAAGGAACAGAAAGTGATTTCAAATGCTGCTGAGGCATTAAGGTAGATGAAGGCTGGGAACTGAGGCTTAGCAGTGTGAACACTGGTAACACTGCTAACACTGACAAAAGGAGCTTCACTGGAGTGGTGAGGAGAAAGCCTGATCAGATGTAGGACGAAAGTGAGCTGGATGAAGACTTAGACAGTAGAGGCAACAGTGTGAGTTTTACAGTAAAAAATGTAGAGATAGAAGATGGTAATTGGAGGAGGTCTGTGAAATCAAGAGGAAGTGTTTATGAAGATGAATGACATTAAAACGTGCTAATTTCATGAGGGGCAAGACAGATGACATTCTCCTGGAAGATTGGTTGTTCCAGTTACTTCCATTGTATTATTTGTATTATTACTTCCAATGATATTATTTGAGTATCATTGCTGCTACTGTGAATAATCTAACAGAGAGAGAAAGTTTAGTGCTAAAGGATATCAAGGAGCTAATTGCAGCATCATGGTTCTAGAATATGTGAGAGACTAGTACAGAAATTGTAGGATTGGCCTTTTGTAACAGAATGATCAGGTCAGCCCTTCATTAGCAGAGAAGATAGTGTGAAGGGCATAGGGAGATTAGAAGCTTGGTTGGTGGAAAAAAAAAGGGATTATTTTATGTTTGCTCTTTTTCTTGAGGCAGAGAAATAAAACAGAGAAGGTCATCAGCTGAGTGTGATACTAGAGAGAGGTACTGCAGGTTTGAGGAGGGAATAGAAAGCTGAAGAGTAAGAAATGTTCTCGGGAAGAAGCCTGTTTTCTGTTACAGAAGGAAGAAACAAACTTTTCTTATGTGCATGCAGGATTTTATGATAGTCTATGAGTTTTGAAAAATAAGCAGTGGGAGGTTTTAGGGCAGTAGTTTTCAACACTGGCTATACATTAAAATCAACTGGAATTAAAAATTTACCTGTGCTTGGGCCATGCCCAAGATTAATAAAATCAAAACCTTTGAGGTTGGATTCAAATGTCAGATTTTTCTAAAAGCTCTTCACACAGTCCTCATATGAAACCACTGTTAGGAATTGGCTTAGGGGATGAGGCAGTTTGAGAGCTGGAGATTACAGCATGGTGGAGGATGAACACATGACCTGTGGCTGGACTCTTGATGTGAAGAAAGTTTACACTGATCTAAGTAATGTAGTAATGCAATATTCTTAATGAGCTCTTCATTAAAGCTGTATGTATATCTAGTTTTTAAAGCAAAATTATCATATATATTCATGTACCCTTCCTTTAGACATTTTCATTTTGTAAATAAAGGAAAATACATGGGGAAACTCTACAGTTATGTGACCTTCGATGAAGATATTTCTTGCAAAATCTGTTATCTCACTCGTAGGTACTTGATAATGTAATTTGTATATTTTATTAACTTTATTTTCTGAAAAAAACAAGAATAAATTTTTATTCCACTAAGTTAAAGAAAATATATATGATTGATTAAAATTAATTCTCATTTTTCAATGTAAATGTATATACCAAAAGACTTGGCTTGCAAATAAAACATCCTATAACAATATTAGATCTAATTTAAAATTAGATCTATCCCAAAATTGTTCTTGGAATTGGATCCTCACCAACTTCAGTTGACTCCTAGAGGCTGTGAATTGGGACAAGAGCAGTGATTCAGAAGTTTCCCCAAACAGACAGCCAACAGGGGAGAAATCAAAAGGCTGTGGATTGAGCACTTAGAATTTCCCTAGCATCTGTCTGAATGTCTAAGAGTTATGCCACCTTTTCTGTTGTTATTGTTGTTAGGATTTTGCTTCACATTTTTCTTTTCTGTTTAATTTGTGTTGGTACATAGTAGGTATATATATTTCTGGGTTACATAACATATTTTGTTACTAAAATGCAATACATAGTAATCACATCAGGGTAAATGAGGTATCCAACATCTCAAGTATTTATCTTTCCTTTATGTTACAAATAATCCAGTTCAACTCTTTAACTTATGGTTAAATATACAATACATTATTGTTGACTACTCATCCTGTTGTGCTGTCAAATACTAAATCTTATTTATTCTATCAAACTATATTTTTGTACCCATTTACCATCCCCTTTTCTCCTTGGTTACTACCTTTCCCAGTCTCTGGTAACCATTATTCTATCTCCGTGAGTTCAATGACTTTAAATTTTTAGGTCCCACAAATAAGTGAGAGCTTGCAAAATGTGTGTTTTTGTGCCTGACTTATTTCACTTAACACAATAATATCCAGTTCTATGCATGCTATTACAAATGACAGGATCTCATTTGTTATGGCTGTAGTACTCCATCATGTATATATATCACATTTTAATGCATTTGTCTGTTGATGGACACTTAGGGTGCTTCCAAATCTTGATTATTGTCAATACTGCTGCAATATGCAGGTATCTCTTCCATATACTGGTTTCTATTCTTTTGGTTATAAACCTAGGAGTGACATTCCTGGATCATATGGTAGTTCTCCTTTGGCTTTTCTGAGGAATCTCTAAACTGTTTTCCCTAGTGGTTGTAATCATTTGCATTCCCATCAATAGTGTACAAGGGTTCCCTTTTCTCCACACCCTCATCTGAGTCTGTTATATCCTGACTTTTGTATAAAAGTCATTTTAACTGGGGTGAGATAATATCTCATTGTAGCTTTGATTTGCATTTCTCTGATGATCAATGATGTTGTGAACGGTTTTATATAGTTTCTGCCATTTATAGGTCTTCTTTTTAAAATATCTATTGGGAACTTTTGCCCATTTCTAGTCAGATTATTGTTTTTTCCTTTAGAGTTGTTTTTGCTCCTTACATATTCTCTTTATTAATACCTTTCAGATGGATAGTTTGCAAATATTTTCTTCAACCATTTTATAGTTAGTTTCTCCATTTTCTTGATTATTTTCTTGGCTGTGCAGAAGCTTTCTAACTTGATGGGTTCCCATTTGCCCATTTTTGCTTTGGTTGCTTGTGCTTGTGGAGTATTACTCAAGAAATCTTTGCCCAGTCTGTCCTGGAAAGTTTCCCCAAAGTTTTAGTGGTATCATAGTTTGAGGCCTTATATTAAATCTGTAATCCATTTTGATTTGATTATTATATTCAGTGAGAGATAGGAGTCTAATTTAATTCTTCTGCACATGAATATCTAGTTTTCCCCGCACCATTTATTGAAGAGGCTATTGTTTTCCCAATGTATGTTCATGGCAGTTTTGTTGAAAATGAGTTCACTGTGGATGGATAGATTTATTTCTGGGTTCTCTATTCTGGTCCATTGGTCTATGCATATGATTTCAGGCCAATTCCATGCTATTTTGGTTACTATGTCTGTGTGGTATAATTTGAAGTTAGATAATGTGATTCCTCCAGTTTTGTTGTTTTTGCTCAGGATGGCTTTCACTATTATGGGTCATTTGTGGTTTCATATACATTTTACATTTTTTTTCTATTTCTGTCAAGAATGTCATTGAAACTTTCATAGGGATTCCAATGGATCTGTAGATTCCCTTGGGTAGAACTAACATGTTAACAAAATTGATTCTTTCAATCCATGAACATAGAATATCTTTTCATTTTCTGGTGTCCTTTTGAATTTCTTGCATTAATGTCTTAGCATTTTACTGTAGATATGTTTCACTTTTTGATTAAGTTTATTCCTTGATATTTTGTTTCATTTATAGCTACTATTGATGAGATTGCTTCCTTGGTTTCTTTTTTCATTTTTTAATTTTTTATTTTTGAGACAAAGTCTTGCCCTCTTGCCAGGCTGGAGTGTAGTGGCGCAATCTCGGCTCACTGTAACCTCTGACTCCCTGGTTCAAGCTCTTGGTCTCTTTTTCAGATTGTTTGCTGTTGGCATATAGAAATGCCATTAATTTTTTGTTAATTTTGTATTCTGCAATTTTACTGAATTTGTTGATCGGTTTGAATAGTTTCTTGGAAGAATCTTTAGGTTTTTCCAAATATGAGATCATGTCATCTGCCAATAAGGATAATTTGACTTCTTCCTATCCAGTTTGGATGCACTTTATAACTTCATCTTGAATAACTTCCCTAGATAGGACTTCCTGCGCTATGTTAAATAACAGTGGTGAAAATGGGCATCCTTATCATGTTCCAGATATTAAAGGAAAGGCTTTCAGTTTTACCCCATTTAGTATGATGCTAGCGTGGGTCTCTCATACAGCTTTTATTGTGTTAAGGTATGTGCTTTATATATCTGGTTTTGGGGTTTTATTATGAAGGGATGCTGAATTTTCTCAAATGCTTTCTCAGCATCATTTGAAATGATCATATAGATTTTTTTCATCATTCTGTTGCTATGAGAAGTCACATTAATGCAGGTATGTTAAATCATCCTTCCATCTCTGGGATAAATCTCATTTGGTCAGGATGAATAATCTTTTTAATGTGTTGTTTAATTCAGTTTTCTTGTAAATTTTTTGAGGATTTTTACATCACTATTCATCAGAGTTATTGGCCTGTAAGGGTGTTTTTTTTTTTCTTTTTGATGTGTCTTTGTTTTTTGTTTGTTTGTTTTTAAATCAGGATAACACAGGTCTCACAGAAATTTAGAAATATCCCATCCTCTTCTACTTTTCAAAATAGTTTGAGTATGTTTGGTACTAGCTTTTCTTTAAATGTTTGCTAAATTTCAGCAGTGAAGCCATCAGATCTTGGGATTTTCTTTGTTGGGAGACTGTTTATTACAGCTCCAATCTCATCATCTCTTATTGGTCTTTTCATGCTTTGAATTTCTTTATGGTTTAATCTTGGTAGGTTGCATGCGTCTAGGAATTTATCCATTTATTCTATGTTTTTCAATTTATTTGCATATACTTACTCATACTAGCTGCTACTGATCTTTTGCATTTTGGAGTATTGATTGTAATGTATACTGTTTCATCTATTATTTTATTTATTTGGATCTTCTCTCTTTTTTGTCCTAGTTTGGATAGCTAAAGATTTGTCCATTTTCTTTATCTTTACAAAAAAAAAAAAATTTTTTATTTGGTTGATCCTTTGCATTTTGTTTTGCAAGAAAATGACTTTTTGCTTTGTTAATCTTTTGTGTTTTTTAAATTCGAATTTCATTTATTTCTGCTCTGATCACTTTTCTCTTTTCTTTTCCTTTACTTTTTCAATCTTTATTTTAAATTCAGAGGGGTATGTGCAGATTCCTTCCATGGGATTATTTTGTGATGCTGAGAATTGGGGTATAAATGATCTTGTCACCCAGGTATAGACCAGAGTACCCAACAATTTTTTAACCCTTGCCTCCCTCCCTGCCTCCCCATACTAGTAGTTCCCAGAGTCTCTTGCTGTCATCTCTAGGTCCATGTATACCCAATGTTTGGATAAAATGTTTGTAAATCTCTCTTAGGTCCATTTTGTCTACAGTTTAGGTTAAGTTTGATATTTCTCTGTTGATTTTCCATCTGGGAAATGTGTCCAATGCTGAAAGTGGAGTGTTGAAGTCTCCAACCATTATTGTGTTGTGATCTATCTCACTCTTTAGCTTTAATAATATTTGCTTTATATATCCTGATGTTTCAGTGTTGGGGGCATATGTAGTTATAAATGTTATGTCCTCTTGCTGAATTAACTCATTTATCATTATATAGCTACTTTCCTTGTCTCTTTTTCATTTTTGTCTTGAAATCTCTTTCTTCTGATATAAATATAGCTAGCTGTGTTCTTTTTCAGTTTCCATATGAGTGGAATATCATTTTATATCCCTTCTTTTTAGTCTATTTATGTCTTTATAGATGAAGTATGTTTCTTATAGGCAACAGGTCACTGAGTCTTATTTTTTTAATCCATTCAATCTACATCTTTTTATTGGAGAGATTAATCCATTTACATTCAGTGTTATTATTGATAAGTAAGGATTTACTCCTACCATTTTTAAAATTTCTTTTCTCATTGTTTTGTGATTTTTCTCTCCTGTCTTTCCTTCCTTCCTGTCTTTCTTTCAGTGAAGGCATTTTTCAAGGTGGTATGTTTTAATTTCTTGCTTTTTATTTTTTGTGTATCTGTTGAATATTTTTTATTTGGGATTAGCATGAGTCTTGCCAATAGTATCTTATAACTCATTATTTTAAACTGATGACAACTTAACACTGCCTAAGCAAACTCACAAATAAGCAAAGAAATAACTATGTAACTCTGCTCTTTAATTTCACCCCCCCAATTTCTAACTTTTTATCATATCAATTTCTACTTTTTTATTTCATCTATTTCTTAAAAACTTGTTTTAGTTATTATTTTTGATAGTTCCATCTATTAGTCTTTCTACTCAAGTTATAAGTTGTTTACATACTACAATCACAGTGTTATAATATTCTGTTTTTCTTCATATTTACTATTATGAGTGTTTAGCATATCTCGTAGGACAGGTCCAGTGTTGCCAATATCTGTCAGCTTTTGTTCGTCTAGGAAAGTCTGTATTTCTCCTTCATGTTTGAAGGAATTTTGGATGAATATACTAATTGAGGCATATTAATCTGTTCTTGCATTATTATAATCAATACCAGGCCAGGCACAGTGGCTCATGCCTGTAATTCCAGTATTTTGGGAGGTCGAGGCGGGCAGATCACGAGGTCAGGAGTTCAAGACCAGCCTGACCAACATGGTGAAACCCCATCTCTGCTAAAAATACAAAAATTAGCCAGGTGTGGTGATGTGTGCCTGTAGTCCTAGTTATTCAGGAGGCTGAAGCAGGAGAATCACTTGAACCCAGGAGACAGAGGTTTCAGTGAGCCAAGATTGCACCACTGCACTCCAGCCTGGGTGACAGAGTGAGACTCTACCAAAACAGAAAAAAAAAAGAAAAAACTGAGACTGGGTAAATTTAACAGGCTGTACAGGTAGCATGATTCTGGTATCTTCTCAGTTTCTGGAGAAGCCTCAGGAAACCTACAATCATAGCAGAAGGCAAAGGGAAAGCAGGTATGTCTTACATGGCAGGAGCAAAATGAAGAGGGGAAGGTGTTACACACTTTTAAACAACCATATCTTGTAAGAACTCACTCACTATAATGAGAGCAGCACCATTGTGGAAATTTGCTCCCATGATCCAATCACCTCCCACCAGGCCACACCTCCAACAATAGGGATTATAATTTGACATGAAATTTGGGTGGCAAGGCAGATTGTATTAGTTCATTCTCATGCTGCTAATAAAGATATAACAGAGACTGGATAATTTATAAAGAAAAATAACTTTAAGGGACTCACAGTTCCACATGCCTGGGAAGGCCTCATAATAATGGCAGAAGTCAAAGGAGAAACAAAGGCAGAGCTTACATGGAAGCAGGTATGAGAGCATGTGCAGGGAAACTGGCCTTTATAAAACTATGAGATCTCATGAGACTAATTCACTATCAGGAGAACAACATTAAAAAAGAAAAACTTGGCCCTGCAATTAAATTACCTCCCATCAGATCCCTCCTATAACGTGGAGATTATGGGAACTACAATTCAAGATGAGATTTGGGTGGGGACACAGCGAAACCATATCATTTCACCTTTGGCCTCTCTGAAATCTCATGCCCTCATATTTCAAAACAAATCATGCCTTTCCAACATTCCCCCAAAGTCTTAACTCATTTCAGCACTAACTCAGAAGTTCATAGTCCAAAGTCTCATCTGAGACAAGGCAAATCTCTTCTGTCTATGAGCCTGTAAAACTGAACACAAGTTAGTTAGTTCCTAGATATAATGTGGGTACAGACATTGGGTAAATATACTCATCCAAATGGGAGAAACTGGCCAAAATGAGAGAGCTACAGTCCCCATTCCAGTCCAGATCCAGAGGGGCAGTCAAGTCTTAAGGCTCCAAAATGATCTCCTTTGACTCCCTGTCTCACATCCAGGTCAATCTGATGCAAGAGATGGGCTCCCATGACTTTGGATACTTCCACTCCTGTGGCTTTGCAAGGTACAGCCCCCCATCCAGCTGCCTTCGCAGACTAAAGTTGAGTGTTTGTGGCTTTTCCAGGCACACAGTGCAAGCTGTCAGTGGATCTACCATTCTGGAGTCTGGAGGACGTGACCCTCTTCTCACATCTCCACTAGTCAATGCCACAGTGGGCACTTTGTGTGGGGACTCCAAACCCACATTTCCCTTCCACACTATCCTAGCAGAGGTTCACCATAGGGGCTCCATCCCTGCATTAGACTTATGCCTGGACATACAGGATTTTCTGTACATCTTCTGAAATCTGGACAGTGGTTCCTAAACCTCAATTCCTGACTTCTGTGCATGTGAAGGCCCAAAACCAACTGGAAGCTGCCAAGTCTTAGGGCCTCACCCTCTGGAGCAATGGACTGAGTTCCAGGTTGGTCCCTTTTCACCATGGCTGGGATGCAGGGTGCCAAATCCTGAGACTGCATAAAGCTGCAAGGCCCTGGGCCCAGCTCATGAAACCATTTTGGCCACCTAGGCCTCTGGGCCTGTAATGGGAGGAGCTGCCTTAAATACCTCTGACATGCCCTGGAGACATTCTTCCCATAGTCTTGACAATTAATATTTGGCTCCTGGTTACTTATGCAAATTTCTGCAGCCCACTTGAATTTCTCTTCAGGAAATGGGTTTTTCTTTTCTGTTGCATCATCAGGCTGCAAATTTTCCAAACTTTTATTCTCTGCTTCCCTTTTAAACATAAGTTCAATTTCAAACCATATATTTGTGAATACATAAAAGTGAACACTTTAACAGACAAGTCACATCTTGAATGCCTTTTGGTTAGTAATTTCTTCCACCAGATGCCCTAAATCATCTCTCTTAAGTTCAAATTTCCACAAATCCCTAGCACAGAGGCAAAATGCTGCCAGTCTCTTTGCTAAAACATGGCAAGTGTCACCTTAGCTCCAGTTCTGAACAAGTTCCTTATCTCCATCCAAGACTACCTCAGCCTGGACACTATTGCCCATCTCACTATCAGCATTTTGGTCAAAGCCATTCAACAAGTCTCTAGGAAGTTCCAAACTTTCCCCCATCTTCCTGTCTCCTGAGCCCTCCAAACTGCTCCAACTTCTCCCTGTTATCCAGTTCCAAAGTTTTTCTCACATTTTCAGGTATCTTTAGAGCAGCACCGTACTCCACCAGTAGCAATTTACTATATTAGTCTGTTCTCATGTTACTAATAAAGACATACCCAAGACTGGGTAATTTATAAAGGGAAGAGGTTTAATTGACTCACAGTTCAACATGGCTGGGGAGCCCTCACAATCATGGTTGAAGGTGAATGAGGAGCAAAGTCATGTCTTACATGGTGGCAGGAAAGAGAGCTTGTGCACGCAGGGAAAATTCCACTTATAAAACCATCAGATCTTGTGAGACCTATTCTCAACTATAAGAACAGTTTGGGGGAATCACCTCCATGATTCAATTATCTCCACCTGGTACCACCCTTGACACATAGGGATTATTACAATTAAAGATGAGACTTGGGTGGCAACATAGCCAAACCATATCAAATGGACTTACAGTTTCACATGGCTTGGGATGCCTCACAATCATGATGGAAAGCAATGTGACAGCAAAGGCATGTCTTACATGGTAGCAGGCAAGAGAGCATGTGCAAGGGAACTCTCCTTTATAAAACTATCAGATCTTTTGAGACTTATTCACTATCATGAGACCACCATGGAAACCCATCCCCCATTACTTCCCACTGTGTCACTCTCATGACACATGGGGATAATGGAAGCTACAATTCAAGATGAGATTTGTGTAGGGACACAGAAAAATCATGTCACAGATTCAAACTATACTATTCTGCCCTGATCCCTTCCAAATCTCATATCCTACTCACATTGCAAAATCTAATCATGCCTTCTTAACATTTCTCTCAAATTCTTAACTCATTCTATTGGTAACTCAAAAGGCAGGTCCAACATCTCAAATGAGACAAGGCAAGTACCTTCCACCTACGAGCCTGTAAAATAAAATTAAAAAAAGAAAGTTTGTTACATCTAAGATACAAGGGGGTATGAGTATTGGGTAGATACTTCCATTCCAAAAGGGAGAAATCAAACAAAATAGGGGGTTACAGGCCCCATACTAATCTAAAACCCAGCAGGGCAGTTACTAAATCATAAGGCTTTAAAATAATTTATTTTGACTCCATGTCTCACATCTAGGGCACATTAATACCAGGGTTGAGCTCCCAAGGCTTTTGGCAGCTCTGTTCCTGTGACTTTACAGATTCAAGCCACCAATGCTGCTATCAGGGCTGATGTTGAGTTCCTATGGCTTTTTCACATTCATAGTGCAAGCTTCTGGTTGATCTTCCATTCTGGGGTCTGGAGGACTGTGGACCTCATCTCACAGCTCCACTAGGCAGTGCCCTAGTGTGGACTGTGTAGGGGGGTTCCAATCCCACATTTTCTTTAGCACTGTCCTAGTAGAAGTTATTCATGATGGCTCCTCCCTGCAGCAGGCTTCTTCCTGAACATCCAGGATTTTCTGTATATCCTCTGAAATCTAGGCAGAGGCTACTAAGCCTCAACTCTTGCATTCTGTTTATCTTCAGGTTTAATATCATTTAGAAACTGCCAAAGGTTATAGCTTGCACCCTCTGAGGAAGTGACCCATGCTGAATCTGGGTCCTTTTAGCCACAGCTGGAGTTGGAGTGGCTGTGACAAAGGGAGCAGTGTCCTGAGGCTGCACAGGGCAGTGGGGCCCTGGACGCTGCCCAAAAAACCATTTTTTCCTCCTAGGCCACCCATCCTGTGATGAGAAAGGCTCCTGTGAAGGTCTCTAAAATGGCTTTGAGGCCCTATCCCCATTGTCTCCACTATAAGCATTTGCCTTCCATTTTCCTATGTAAATTTATGCAGCCAGCTTGAATTCTTCCCTTGATAATGGGTTTTTCTTTTCTACCCCATGACCAGTCTGCAAATTTTCCAAACTTTTACACTCTACTTCCCTTTCAAATATAAGTTCCAGTTTCATATCACTTTGTTTTTGGCTCAGACATATCAGCATAAGTTGTTAGAACCTACCATGCTACATCTTGAACACTTTGCTGCTTTGAAATTTATTCTACCAGAAACTCTAAATCATCACTCTCAAGTTCAAAGTTTCACAGATCCCTAGAGCAAAGGCACAATGCCTCCAAGTTCCTCATTAAAGCATAGCAATGGTGACCTTTGCCCCAGTTCCCAGCAAGCTCCTGTTGGGAGCAAGTACCCCAAAATTTGGCCATAAACTGGCCCCAAAACTGGCCATAAGCAAAATATCTGCAGCACTGTAACATGTTCATAATGGCCCTAACGCCCATGCTGGAAGGTTGTGGGTTTACCAGAATGAGGACAAGGAACACCTGGCCCACCCAGGATGGAAAACCGCTTAAAGGCATTCTTAAGCCACAAACAATAGCATGAGTGATCTGTGCCTTAAGGACATGCTCCTGCTGCAGTTAACTAGCCCAACCTATTCCTTTAATTTGGCCCATCCCTTCATTTCCCATAAGGGATACTTTTAGTTAGTTTAATATCTATAGAAACAATGCTAATGACTGGTTTGCTGTTAATAAATATGTGGGTAAATCTCTGTTTGGGGCTCTCAGTTCTGAAGGCTGTGAGATCCCTGATTTCCCACTTCACACCTCTATATTTCTGTGTGTCTTTTATTCCTCTAGTGCCACTGGGTTAGGGTTTCTGCAACTAAGCTGGTCTTGGCAGCTCCTCATCTCCATCTGAGACCTCATCAACCTGAACTTTAGTGTCCATATCACTCTTAGCATTTTGGTTACAACCATTTAGTCTCTAGGGAGTTTCAAATTTTCCCTCATCTTCCTGTCTTCATCTGATCTCTCCACACTCTTCCAATCTCTTCCTGTCACCCAGTTACAGAGTTGCTTCCAAATTTTCAGGTATCTTTATAGATACCTGAAATCTATAAACATTGGTACCCCACTCTTCAGTACCAATTTTCTGCATTAGTACCAATTCTCTGTATTAGTCAGTTCTCACAGTGCTATAAAGAAATACCCAAGACTGCATAATGTAATTAAAAAAGAAAAGAGGTTTAATTGGCTCATGGTTCCACAGGCTGTACAGAAAGCATGGTTCTGGCATCTGCTTGGTTTCTGGGGAGGCCTCAGGAAACTTAAAATCATGGAAGAAGGGGGAAGTAGGTACTCCTTTCATGGCCAGAGCAGGAGGAAGAAACTGAGTGGGGTGGGGGATGTGTTATACATTTTTAAACAACCATATATCATGAG
>NW_012117010.1:954525-966449 GCF_000951035.1 Colobus angolensis palliatus | reverse complement strand
GTTGCCTAGACCTTGTCGAGAGGTGGAGGGGGGGTGGTAACCCAAGCACTCCTGTGGCTTCTAACTCTAAGGCAGTGCTGGGTCACACCTAAAGCGAGCACAACACTGGGTCTTGCCCAAGGTTCACAATGACAACCAACTGACTACCACTTATGTTCACTCAAGGCCTAAGAACTCTACAATCAGCAGGTGGCAAATCCAGCCAGGCTTTTGTCCTTTCTTTCAGAGAGGCAATTTCTTCTTAGCCCTGGGCAGGACTGGAGATGCCATCTGGGAACAAGGGCTGGTAGTAAGGAACCTTAGGAAATTACCTGATGCTCTATTTTATTGCAGCTGAGCTGGCACCCAAGCCCAAAGACAAAGTTCTTCCCGATCTTTCCTCCCCTTTCCACAAGCAGAAGAGTATCTCCCCATAGCTGTCACCACCTCAGGCCCATGGTGAGTACCGCCTGGCTATTGCCAATTTTCACTCAAGGCCAAAGGGTCCTTTAGTCAGCTTGTTGTAATTACTGCCAGTTCTGAGTCTTTCTCTTCAGGGCAACTGGCTCCCCTCTGGCCAAGGGCAAGTCCAGAAATGCCATCCGGGTGCCGGGACCTGGAATTGGGGGGCACAAAAGCCTGTTCTACCCCCACTGTGCCCAAGCTGGTTACCAAGCTGCAAGACAAAAGTATCCTTTACTCTCTCCTTTCTTCAAGCAGAAGGGGTCTTTCCCCATAGCCTACACAGTTTTGAATATGCTGGATTACACCTGAAACTGGCACAGCTCTGGATCTCACCCAAGGCCCATGGTAAGTGTTGCCTGGCTATTACTGCTGAATATTCAGACCCCAAAGGTTCTTTAGTCAACAAGTGATGAATCCTTCCAAGACTGGGTTCTTCACTTAAAGGTGTGAGCTCCCTTCTGGCGCAGGCTGTGTATAGGCATGTTGTCCAGGAGCTAGAATCTGGACTGAAGGTGAGGGCTAAGACTGCCTTGTGCCCTGTACTACCATGGGTGAACTCGCCAGATTGCAAGACAAAGTCCTCTATACTCTCCCCTCTCCTCTCTTCAAGCAGAAAGGAGTCCCTTCCGGAGCTGTAAGCTGTTCTGCCTGGAGTTTGGGGAGGTGTTGCACAAGCATCTCTTGGTTGCCCTAGGTGGTGTCTCAGCACATCACATGCATCCCAAGTCTACTGGCTTTGAGTCCAGCACAGCACCAGGACTTGTCCAGGAATTGCAGTCTGTGTGGTCTAGACAGCCTTTCAAGTTTATTTAAGAGCACTTTAGCCCACAGTGGTGGGGCTTGCCAGAATTTAGGTTTTAGTCACTGGGACAGACAATTTGCCTTCTGCTGAGGCTGATCTAAATGCTCTCTCCATAGGTACTGTCTGAGTTCTATGTGTTATTTTCCACTGTGACAGAACAACAGTGAGTTTCAGTGCAAAATCCCACAATCACTGCACTCTCCCTACCTCATGTGCACAGGTTACCTCTATACGCCACACAGCCACTGCTGGGGGATGGGAGAGGTATGTTGTAGGCTATTCAAAACTGTCTTCTAGGCTTGGCATGGTGGTTCACGCCTATAATCCCAGCACTTTGGGAGGCCAAGGTGGGCAGATCAGGAGGTCAGGAGATTGAGACCATCCTGGCTAACACGGTGAAACCCCGTCTCTACTAAAAATCCAAAAAAGTAGCTGGGCAAGGTGGCGGCGTCTGTAGCCGAGCTACTTGGGAGGCAGAGGCAGGAGAACAGCTTAAACCCGGGTGGCAGAGCTTGCAGTGAGTCAAGATCGGGCCACTGCACTCCAGCCTGGGTGACAAAGCGAGACTCAATCTCAAAGACAAACAAACAAACAAACAAACAAACAAACAAACCCATCTTCCTGTCTTCCCTGCCTTCTTCAGGGCCCCTTTCCTTAATATGATGCTAAAACCAAATACTGGGATTGCTCACCTGATTTTTGGTTCTTATGAAGATGTTTTTTATTGGATAGTTGTTCAATTTGGTGTTCCTATAGTGGAAACACTCACTGGAGGTTTCTATTCAGCCATCTTTCTTCCTCAAAAGCTCTTGCTTTACTTTACTTTACTTTCTCTTCTCTTCTCCCTCCCTCTTGTTTCCTCCCTTCCTTCCAACCTTCTTCCCTCCTTTCCTTTTCCTTTCTCCCTTCTCCTCCCCTATCTTCCCCTCTCCTCCCCTCTCCTCCCTCCCTCCCTTCCTTCCCTTCCTTCCCTTCCTCCTTCCTTCCTTGTCTCCTTTTTCTCCACTCATTCCCAGATAATTTATCCTTGGTGAGACATGAGACCTCCAGCACTGTAGATAGGTTTCTTTACTCCAGCTGTTTGGGAGTTCCTCCACAAGATGTAATCTTTGTGAGAGCTGTGATTTTATTTTATTCTTTTTGGTATCCTTCATGGAACCTATTCCTGACCTATAGAACCTACTCAATATAAAAATTAGTTAAACAAATAAGAGAATAAATGCTCGCCTCTGACCTTGCTCGAAAAGCAGCCTTCACAGAAAATAATGGCACTCTCCTATAGTCAAACCAATGTTTTGTTTATCTAAAAAAGTATTTAACTTTTAACTTACCTTCAACTGAAGTTGAATTATAAACTTGATACTTCCAGTAAACATGGAATTAATTCTATCCTTTCTAGATGTGCATTAGCTTTCATGACAATGAAGCCCTATTTCAGTAAATGGCTTTGTCTATTTTGCTGGTTGGCAGCTCTCACACTTAAAACAAATTAATGCTACTCTTCAGAGGAAGATACATATTTTTCAGTCAGTCAGACACATGCATCACTGGTCTGAACATCTTGAGTAGATATTGGTTATAAATAAAGACAGTTCCTCACAGAAGTAAAATGAAGCAAGCAATAAGAGGTGAGGGTACTGCTTTTGCAGCAATCTTTAGTGGTACATTTCTTTACTCTCTCTTTAGCAGGCCAATTATTAAATAATTGCTTTTAAAACAGTTGAAAATAACAGTAAAAAACTGATAAATCTTCTTTTCTTGAAACTCCTTAAATCTCCAAGGGTGAATGAGAGCCAAGCCCTGGGCTCTGACAGTGCAATAAGCCAGTAAGGTTCTTGCCATTGACGTTCATGTTGGGCTCATGCTTTGGTTATCAGCCCAAGTCTGTCTAGATTTACGGACACAGCCAATGAGAAATACAGAATATTCCAAGTGGATTGCTGCCATGAAATAGAATGTCACATGCCACAAGTTAAGCAAAAATGCATGTCTCATTTGTCCTTGAAATACATTAATATAGCACAAAGACAGAAAACATAGCAGAGTCACTTTGATTATGACCCCAAGAGAATTTCAACAACTCCTTCATCATAGTAAGAGGATTTATTTTTCCTGAGGCAGAAGGAGTATATTGAAAAAAAATATGCCTATTGTGGCAATGAGGAAAGCATTTAATGATTAGGAGTATTTTACCATTTGCCTTTTGGCCAAAACTTTATTATTGATGATTAGGGGTAAATCCTAATGTTTTACAATTAATTCTCAAAGTCAAAAAATAATTTAAAAGAGTCACTTGTATTAATCTTTAATAATTGAGAATTATAACAAGAATGAACAAAGCTTTGAAAGACAAACTTTATGTTTTCTAAAGTTAATTTATGCCTACTTAGTTCATTGTCTAATTGTAACATATACCATACTATGTACAAGAAATAGTTGAACAAAATCAGTGCCATCTGTACTCAATGTTTAGAAGATTGCCTTTTACCTTTATATTTAATTGGGTTTACAACTTCAAGGGATTATTCATAATAAATTTTCATTTTAATATATTCTTTGAAATTATGCACCTGTAATACCTCATAAATTTATGCACAATAATAATAATTAGCATTTATATGAAGCTTTTCATCTTCAAAGCATATTACATACATTAGGAAATTCATCATTTCAACACCCTTCTGAGTAAAGTAAATATTGTTATCTTTATTTTACAGATAGAGAAATTAGAAAGATGCCGGAAATTTCTAAGACAAGTCATCCACAGGCGTAATTAGAAGTGGGCCTTAACTTTTTGTGTGTGGTAGGGTTATAAAATATTTATATTCTACTTTAACATTTGTAAAACAGAGAGTACAAACCATTATTTTGAAAATGTTATATATCTAAATATTTACATTTGCCTCAAATGCATACACATATTCTACAAAGATGGTGTGTGGTTTTAAAAATAAGTTATAAATAATTTATCTATAGCCCAATTCAATTTTTCCCAGTGTCTAAGCAGGTGCTAAACTATAAAATGAAAAAGATTACCCTCTAACCTTAGTGGTAAGAGATTTGACTTATGTCTAACTTCTTGCACATAACTTCCAAATTATTAAAAACTTTCTTCTTTGATATGTTTTTGTGGAAAACTGGGGATTCTTTATGCTTTGAGAGGTTGACTATTGATGCAAATTTATAATGCGATCATTTACTTGAGTAACTTCAACACGCAAGGCAGTATACAACTACTTCTATATTCTGTTGTACTCTTAATATTATTTAAAGCATGTAAATACTGCTGTTTTCTAATCATGTTTCTTATCAAAATGTTGTTCATGTTTATGGTGATATTTAGTCTATTGTTTGACATTGACATATGAATTTATCTAAGATTTCATGACCTGTTGAAATGTTACTTTCAGAAACATGGCCTTAGAGCCCAAAGTAACATTAAAATTTAAAATAAACTCTTCGTCTTAGGAACCAACTCCAATATAGACATGACTATGCAGATTTAATGAGAGTTTTCTCTGACATAGGGAACAACACCTGGAGGACATGAAGGAAACTGGATTGTCCAGGGAGAAGCTAAAATGTAATACAGTAATATTATAAACTAAGAGAAGATTTGAAGCTGCCATGGCCTTTAGAATTCTTACAAATTGAGGCAGGGAGCTGGGTCTTTGTACCCCAAATCAACTAGTCATATGATGCTGGATGCTCCTGAGGAAGTAACATAATCTGGATAAAGCATATCCCTTCAGCTAGAGAGAAATTCCCAGAGAGACAAATCAGCACAAAGTCACCAGCAGACAATTCTTCTGACCCTGAAAGTTCATCCAGGGAACATATGACAGCATCCACTAAGATAAATTATTGGGTATCTAGAAAATAAGCAATCTTTGCTCTGATGTCCAAGCCCAGAGACTGAACCTGGGCTCCAATGGGACCTTATGCCCTTGTGTCAATACAGCCATTAAAGTTGGCTTATAGAAGAAGTACTCCTGAAGGGAAGATGAAGTGCTGCAAGACTGGGAGGGTGGGCGCCCCAAATATATATAGCATAGGAAGGAACATTCTTCTGTGCAAAATTGTTGTTTAATCTTTCTCCTCAACCCACTAGGAAGATATAGTCAATGTGCTGACCGAAGGAACCAGGATCATGATTTTTGAGCCAAATGACTGAAGCTGGAATATGTCATTTAGAAAAGTTTGCTTTGAGACAAAAATTCCCATACATATAAAGCTGAGTTAAACACAGGATTATATAGTGTTAAACACAGAGAAAGCAAGATAAACAAATAAAGTCCTGGGAACAGAAGCACAAATTCAGGCACTGAAAATAATTAAAAATGAACTAGAACAAGTTGGACAGAAGAGAGGATGACCCTGGAAAATTTCTCTAAAGTCTTCTTGAGTATATTTAGCCTATCCTTTTTGCATATTGTGCATAGGTTTTGATATAAAGTTAGAATAGAAAATTATGAATGGATACTTTTAAGAAAAGTCTTTTTCTTTCTCTTTTTGTCTAAAAAAAGGTCCTTACTTGCTACACACTCAGTAAGCTTTAAACTTCACCCAGTGCTATAGTTTGCATATCTGTCCCTTCTGAACCTCATGTTGAAATTTGATCCCCATTATAGTGGTGCTGGAAAATGGAGCCTAATGGGAAGTGTTTGGTTTACAGAGATGGACTGCTCAGGAACACATTAAAAGATCCCGGGGGAGAGGGAGTAAGTACTCATTCTATGAGTTCACTGGCAAGAAAAGATAGTTGTTAGAAATAAAAGAGCCTGTCACTCTCCGCCCACCCCAACACTCCACCTCCACCCCCACGCTTGTTTTCTCTTTGGCGATGAGCCAAATAAACCTTTATCATAAATTATCCAATCTCGAGTTTTTTTTTTAAGCAAAACTAAACAGATTCAGGCATCCAGTCAATAGATATTACTAATGAAATTTTAAAAAGGATAAGTTCAAACATGTTAATCAGAGAGCTATACAAGAGGAAAAGGGAAGTTACAATGGAGAATCATCTTGCTGTTTGTGAACGTTTTTATTTTGTCATCAGGAAATTCACAAATAGGATCTAGGTGCTTCGATAAAAGGAGCTCAAAAAGCTTTTCTCTTTAATCTCCTAAAAAAAGCAGGACATCCACACCTTATTGTAAAGCCTTCTGCCATTTTCAAGCAGAATATTGACCATGAGGTCAGCAGAAAAATTTCTGCATTTGACTTTTTAAAAGAAAGTTAGACTTTTAAAATTGCTTGATAGAGTATAGAATCTGAAGCTTTTCAAAACAAAAAATACAAAGAAAGCAATTTCTCAAAAATGTCTTGAACTAAAGGATTAGTTACAAAGAGTGTGTAAATGAGCTTTTGGTGGTTTAAAGAGGTTGTTCCAGTGGACCTGTTAGAGGCTCTGACAGGGCTCACAGAATTGAGTAAAGTGGGAATGAACTTCAATCACTAGTTCCTGTTAAATTGATACCTGTTTTATTCAGTGCATCTGACCTTTGAGCTTGACAACGATTCTTTGTAAGTGGGAGCTTAAAATGTCATCTGTAACATAAAATATAAGGTATGTGGCTGTTAAAAAAGTGTTCTGTCTCTGTGATGGAGTGGCTCTTGGGAGAATTCACTACCTATGGGATCTTTCATCTGTGAGGCATAGTTCCTGGCAGAGTGACCCTCATTACACATGGGCTTTAAAATCAATGTGTGCTCTGTGTTGAGACTCTAGTGGACAAGTACCTCTGTGGTCAAAGTTCCTGGCACAGTTTGCTAAGACAGAAATGATTAAGTACTAATTTGATTCTAGTCTAATTTATTATTTCTTCTCTGATGTGAACATTTTACATGGTAAGTAAATAATGGTCACGCCTACATCGTCAGGTCATCAGGGTTTGTAACTGAGTGCAGACCTGGCTGCTCAGTGCTTGCAAAACCAATAACATTGGCAACGTGCAGTGAAATAAAAGTGACTTTATTTCCAGAGCTAACAATGGGGAAATGGTTAAGGCTTTTCACTTGAAAAAGAAAACATTTCAGGTTTTTGTGTCAAATATAAAGGCTTAAAATGAGAAGTTTGGAATAACGGGCATACATGAGTGATGAGGTAGTGCCAGTCTACATGATTGTTTTAATGACTATCTTGAACTGTTGTCCCATCTGGTAAATGGGCTGGCACCATCTTGAGTACACCCAGGTTGCAAATTAACTGCATCCTTGTGTCAGAGAATCCCACAGTGACCTGATGTTTCAAGATTTAGTCACTGGAACTTCTAAGTAAATACATAACTAGGTAAAGGAAACACTGTGCAAGGGGGTGCCTGGTGGAAAGCAAGACAAGGAATAGGCAGGAAAGTAAAAGAAAAAAAAATTTTTAAAAACAAGATGCTTGGTTACAGGCTGAGGAAACGAGAAGTATCTTTGGAGCAGGAATCTGGAAAACTGAGTTTTAGTTGCATCTTTGCTATTAGCAATGAATGTGACTATACACAAATTACTTGGTTCTTTGATGCTTAATTCCTCAATTATAAAAAGAGATAAAATCATATAATCTTTGCAGTCCCTTCCATCATCTTGATCCTTGTATGTTATATTACTTACCTGTATTTCAATAAGTAAAGAAAATTTGTTGAGATGCTACACTGAAAGAAAGGATATTTCTGTGGTTCTGAAAACACAATCAGAAAATCCATAACATTTACTCTGTTGGAAATTCTATCAGAGTTGCTAGAGAGTGTAAAAACTAAAGTACAGTTAAGACTTTATATTTCTGAAAAAGTCGACATTTTAATAATCTGGCATATTTAAACATCCTTCTTTACATATTTTGACTTTTTCTATTACTAATCTGTGTTGATGACAATGAAAACTATAGGTGTATTTTGGAAAGTCACTAATAACTCCCCAGATATACGTTTAAGTTGTATTTTAGAATATGTAAACCTTGTAGCTTGTCAAGAGTTCAGACTCCTTTGATTCAAGGACAGAAAACTCAACTCACAATGACTTAAACAAAAAGAAACTATACAACTCACACTGACTTAAACTACATTGGTTTAACAGTTTGAGGGTTGGGTTACCTACAGGCGAGGCTGCTTTCAAGGGTTTGAATTATGTCATCATGACCTGATCCTTCTCTAGCCTCTCTCTTTTATGTGACTTTGATGGCAAGATGACTACAGGAGCTTCAGGTTTATATTCATCCAGTTCAAAACAGTATAAGAAAGATAGTATACTTGTCCTCCAACTCTTCTGACAAAAATCTCATTGCATTTCACTGTATTTCATCACTTGCTCATTCCTACATAAATCAATGAATCTAAAGAATGTGATGCTCGATGGATCAGACTTTATTCCTACACTCAACTCAGAAGCAAACGTGAAGCCTTACCAGAAGCATGTGGGCTGAAAGTCAGGACGAGGATGATTCCACAGAGCAAAATCAGGGTACAGCTAGCAGAAGACAGGGAACTGGATGATGGGCTGCAAAGTAAAATATCTCCATCAAACTATAAATATACTATATTATCAAATTATTACTTTTTCA
Organism: Colobus angolensis palliatus; assembly: GCF_000951035.1. Classification (NCBI taxonomy): domain Eukaryota; kingdom Metazoa; phylum Chordata; class Mammalia; order Primates; family Cercopithecidae; genus Colobus; species Colobus angolensis. The sequence continues at coordinate 957,657 of NW_012117010.1, read as the reverse complement.
CTGATTTATTTCAAAATTAGGAGTATTTTTTTCTGCTCCTGTAAATCTAACCAAGTAGCAAAAGTTGACTGCCATGTAATGTACATCAGCCTGTACGGATATCACAATAGTATTGTTTACTAATGTCAATGTTAAGAATAAATACGATGACTTTTAGTACTAAGCAATGTTGCTAAAGTTAAAAACTGATGTAAACTCAAATTGATAAAAATTGAGCTATTACGCATAAATTAATGGCAAGTGGGGATCCTCTATCTCAGTTTCCTTGTCAAACTATTTTGTAGAAAATCCTAGAATACTTCAAATAATCCTCCAGGTTTCACACTGCAAAGTAGTAATAGTGAAGCAGATAACCTTGTTTGAGCTTCAAGGTGCTAGACTTCCTCTTCTCCAAGGGCTGACTAACAAACCTCATAAGGAAATTATGTGCTAAATCTGAAGGGAACATAGATGATCATAATTTTGAAATGACTTTATAATCTCAAAGAAGAACTTTCTGGATAAAAACTGGATTGGAGAATGAGATGTATACACAAAGACAAAGTGTGACCCTTTTTCCTTCTCCCACTTAAGGGAAGACATCAGGGTGTAGAGGGCAGGTCAAACCTGACTTACCCACTCACTCATAGAGAAAAAGGCCAATGAGGCCATTCAAGGATGCAAGCAGTGAAAGATAAATAAGGAGATGGAATAAAGAGACTTCTGCTGGAGGAAAAGTTCCTGACCTCCCCACTGATTCATCAGATGTGAAGAGAAAAAGAAAGTATTAATATGAGGTCTGGTTCCTGCCCTTGACACGGTAACTCCAGCTTCCTGAAACTTGGCCAAATGAAGGTTTTATATTTGGATAAGTGGATGTATAAACTCTACTTTTGTGAGGAAGAAGACAAGGGATGTGTACTGGAGTAGAAAAGCATGCAGAAGTGTATCTGCTCATAGTTCCCTCTGTGGGGAGGGAGCTAGAGTTCTCTCCTATGTGGAAAATATGAGAAAGGGTGGAAAATTTCCCCCAAATGTTAAGCCACAATTGGTTTTAGATGAGAGTATGAGCATGTGTTAAAAGGCAGGGTTATTTTTGCTCTTAGTGTAATAGGCAGATCTGTGCCTGCTCCCACCAACCCCAACCCCAACAAAGATCTTCAATTCCTAAATTCAGAACCTATAAATACATTATATTACATGACAGTTGCCAATCAGTTCACTTTAAGAGGGCAGTTATCCTGGGTTATCCAAGTGGGCCCAACGTAATTATATGAGCTCCTAATAGCTGAAAAAAAGAGTCCTACAACTGCTAGGACCTGAATTCTACAAGCCCCCAGAAAGGAATGTAGCCTGTGGACTCCTTTATTTTAGTTCACTGAGACATCTACTAGACTTCTTACCTACGAAAATGTAGGATAATAAGTTTGTGCTATTTTAAGCTCTTGCATTTGTGGTAATTTGTTATAGAAGTATTTACAAAAAGCAGAGTACTTAGTCACATAAGAGGCTTTGTAAAGATTTGAAGGTATGACTCAAAGTTTCCCTAAATTAAACCAGAAAATGTCTCTCAGAAGATATAAGGCTATTTGTCCTTTAGCCATCTTCGCAAAATCCAAAATTGGAGATAACATTTTCTAGGAATGATTTGTGAACAAACCTCTTATCTAGTGAAGTGAATCCTGTGAAATACACGAGAGACCCACAAGGTGCTTGAGAATTTTATATTAGCAGAGGCACTGCCAGCATGAACTGAAAAGGTCAAAAATAGTATTAAAGGAAAGAAGGATGTTAGAACCTCAAAATTCTGTAGGCAGATAACATAGGCTGATAAAACCATTCAGCTGCAAACACATACAATTCTTTACCCATGAAAGGAAAGATGACCCAAAGAACAAAACTTTAAGCTCAGAAACTAGAACAAGGAATGAAGAAGAATTACTCTGAGGTCTTGAAATCTAATAAAGTTTATCTGGTTGTATGTAAAAACTGTTTGAGAGAGGTGACTTTTTTTTCTTCTAATTTCTCCCCTCTCAAATCAGTACGTCTGTAACTATTATCTGATGACTGTCCCATCATTGCATTTTGGAGATAACTAGTTTACTAGTTTTATAGATCTACAAGTAGAGAAAAATTGTGACCCAGGATGGATTACACCCAAAGACTCATCCATAACTTATTTGAATTTTGTACATAGTGAGATTTGAGACTTTAGAGCTTATGAGATTTAGGTGAGATTTAGTGCTTTCAGTTGATGTATAATAGAATGAGACCTGTGGAAACTTTGTGATGGGGTGAATGTGTTTTGTATGTGGGACAGATCCAGAGGGTGGACTGTGGTAGGCAGAATGACTTGCAAAAAATGTCTAAAACTTAAATTTTTATAGAAGCAACAAAAAACTAATAGTCAGTGATCTAACTTTCTGTGAACTCATGCTAGAAATATAAGACTTTACAGCAGGAAATACCTTAGGCAGCATGTGATTCATTTCCATTATTGTCTAGATGCTGAATCCAAGGATAAAAGTTGATGAGATATTTATTCTATGTGCTGTAGCTCATTTTTGTCAAAGCCAGGGATTGAATGTTTATTTCTCTATAGAACAAACAAAGTTCATATTATCCTCTGTTTTCAGCACTTTATTTTCTGTGCTCTGCTTCATTCTCTTTGACTTTTGCCCCATGTACCCTCTATGAACACTGGCTGCCTTCAATACAATGCTGAGTAAAGCTCAGCATTATCTCAATTTTTGACCCTCCTGTCCAAACTGATCATTTTATTTTCAAATTAAACAACCTTCATCTGGCTGTCCTGTTTTTTTGACTTTTGAGAAAATGGTTTCTATGAAATCACTAATGTGTTACTTCTAAAGATTTTGTCTTTTAAGCGCTAATCACTTAAACACCCAAAGAGGTGTTTATCTATCACCCAGAGGAGATAGTATTGAAAAAATTTCAAAAACAACAAAAAATGTCTTCAAGTCTTTTTGAGTGGGCAAGTCCTTTCTGCATATGAGCCTGTAAACTCAAAAAACAAGTTAATTACTTCCTAGATACAATGGAGATACAGATTTTGGGTAAATAAACCCATTCCAAATGGGAGATACTGGCCATAACAAAGAGGCTACAGGCCGCATACAAGTCCAAAATCCA
>NW_012117010.1:952761-953498 GCF_000951035.1 Colobus angolensis palliatus | reverse complement strand
TGCCTGTTACCCAATTCCAAATTTATTTCCACATTTTTGGGTATCTTTACTGCAGCACTCCACGATTCAGTATCAATTTACTGTATTAGTCTGTTTTCATGCTGCTATAAAGAACTGCCTGAGACTGGGAAATTTATAAAGAAAAGAGGTTTAATTGACTCACAGTTCTGGATGGCTGGGGAACCCTCAAAAAACTTAAAATCAAAGGAAAGCAAACACATCCTTCTTCACATGATGGCAGGAAGAAGAATAAGAGCAAAGAGGAAAAATCCCTTATAAAACCATCAGCTCTTGTGAGAATTCACTCACTATTGTGAGAACAGCAGCATGGGTGCAGCAGTCCCCATGATTCAAGTACCTCCCATTGGGTTCCTCCCACAACTTGTGGGGATTATGGGAACTACAATTCAAGATGAGATCTGGGTGGGGACACAGCCAAATCATATCACCCTAGTTTAAAACACACGCTTATGACTATTCTAAGGCCACTTTCAAAATACTATACCACTTAATGGATGCTGCAGGTGCCTTATGACAGGCTAGTCCTGCTTCTTCCCTCCCATCCCTTATAACGTTGTGCTCATTCATTACGCTTATTCAAAAACTATAATTACTAAATTGTTGCTATCATTATCTTGAACAAACTTGTTAGATAAACTAAAAATAAGAAAAGTAAAGTACTTATTTTGATTTTACCTTTATTTTTTCTGCTCTAGTGTTTCTTCTTTCTTTGCATA